>NW_004949166.1:1553129-1563865 GCF_000317375.1 Microtus ochrogaster | reverse complement strand
CAGAGATCTGCCTGCCTCTGCCTCCTGAGTGCTGGGATTAAAGGTGTGCGCCACCATTGCCCGGCTTGAAAATTAAATTTTGATGACCAACTCAACTATCTCTTGCAGGACTTGAAGGTATTTCCATCACCCTTAGCTGGTTTCCCCCTAGGTTCCCTTCACGGTTTTCTTTTGCAGTGCTGGAGATGAATGTGCAGCATGGCATCGTGCATGCCTGTCAAACCCTGTACTGCCGCGTCATGCACAGTCCCCATGCCCTTGTGAGTTTAAAACATCTCTTTCCCAGAGCTCTTTGGAGAGGCATTTGACCGCTCTGGCTCCTGCACCTCTCAGGGACTGCTTAGCAGTGAGGCCTGGCGCAAGTCTTCAGGCTGATTTCCATTTACAGTGCCATCTGGTATCAGGAGGTGCAAAACTGAAGGAAGCAGCAGTGCCTCCTGGGTAGGACTGTGCTTGTGATAAAGAATCCCTTTTTTTGTTGAGACTCACTGTAACCAGCCTGGTCTGGAAGACAGCTGTCTGCTCCTGCTGAGTGCTGGGATTAAAGGTTTGTGTCAGCATCCCTGACAAGAATTGCTCTTCTTCATAGGTTTCCATGTCACCCAAGCTAGTCTCTTCCCCCATGTGTTGGGATTGTGTGTGTGTACACGCACTCTACACGAGCCTGGCCTCTAGGGATTCCCCCCAATTTTCCATAGGAGTCCTGGGACCTGAGACAAATGCTACAATGTCTGGCTTCCCTCCCTTTTTTAAGTTTTATTTATTTTTATGAATATTAGTGTTTTGCCTGTGTGTATGTCTGTGTGAGGGGGTTGGGTCCCTTGGAACTGGAATTACAGACAGTTGTAAACTGTCATGTGGGTGCTGGGAATTGAACCCAGGTCCTTTGGGAGAAGAGTTGGTGCACTTAACCTCAGAGCTAGCCCCCAATATGTGGGGGCTTGAGTCCTCAACACTTTTTCACTTCCCATTTCCCTAACTCCAAAAGGGAACTTATGATGCCTTGTTCTTAGTATCTGTTGTAATAAGAGTGGCGGGGCTGCTTCCTGCCACCCGGCTAGCTTTACCTGAAATAATTACAGGGAAACTGTATTCTTTTGAACACTGCCTGGCCCATTAGTTCCAGCCTCTTACTGGCTAGCTCTTACATATTGATCTAACCCATTTCTAATAATCTGTGTAGCCCACGAGGTGGCTTACCAGGGAAGATCTTAACCTGCGGCTGTGTTGGGTGGGAGAATCATAGTGACTCCCTGAATCAGCTTTTTTCTCTCAGCATTCTGTTCTGTTTACTCCGCCTACCTAAGGGTTGGCCTATCAAATGGGCCTAGGCAGTTTCTTTATTAATAAGAAATCACTCCCACATCAAGTATCTAGTGCAAGTGGTCTGTACCATCACCTACAGACTATTAACACTGACAGCAATGATGGCTACACAGGCTGTTAGGGCACATGTGGTGGTCTATTCTAATGATTTTCCAGAATCTGAGTGGGAATGTATGTGCACATGTAAGACTAACTCATATGGCCTGGGCTGCTGCTGGGCTTTGAGGCTCTTTCCAGCTTGGGGTCTGAGGGAGGCAGGAGCCACTGGAGGGAATGGAACTTGGGTGTGTGGTCAGGCTGAGTGAGGACAGATGCAGGCAAGGACAGCAGTCAGGCTCAGGGTACCTGATGCCTGCTGACCTCTAGAAACCAGACAAGACCAGCGGACGTGGTGCTTGCTTTTAATCCCAGCGCTTGGAAGGCAGAGGCAGGTGAATCTCTGAGTTCAAGGCCAGCCTGGTCTCTAAAGTGAGCTTCAGGACAGCCAGGACTGTTACACAGGGAAACCCTGTCTAGATAAACAAAACAAAGAAAAAAAACCCCACAAAAACAGCAGACTCGTTGGGACGGGGAGGGGGAGGGGAGAGGTGGACTGGTTCTTCTGAATAGGATAGGGATCCAGAGAAGGCCCTGTTCTGTGTGCGTGAGCCTGGCCTGGGGCTGTAGTCCCTGAAAATACAAAAAGGCTTGTCAGGAAGCCCCGAGTGTTGCTAAGAGTTCTATCCTGTCATGTCTCAGCTGCTGGCCAGCAAATTTAGAAAAATAGCCCCATATAATTTTGAGGTCAGTCTGTTCAGTTCAGTTCTGTTCTCTCTGACCACAGGTAGCAAAGCTCATCACCCCAAAGGGTGTCGCTGGATTAGCATTTAGGCAGCACCAATGAGCCATCATCGCTGACTTCCATGTCAGAAAATAGTATATGAGCCGGGCGGTGGTGGCGCACGCCTTTAATCCCAGCACTCGGGAGGCAGAGGCAGGCGGATCTCTGTGAGTTCGAGACCAGCCTGGTCTACAACAGCTAGTTCCAGGACAGGCTCCAAAACCACAGAGAAACCCTGTCTCGAAAAAACAAAAAAACAAAAAAAAGAAAGAAAGAAAGTAGTATATGCAAGCTAGCCTAGAGGAGTCCAGGACACTTGCTCCTTCTCTGCTTGGCCTTTGCTTCTAGACGGGCGGCCCGGCAACTGTGGAGTACATGAGCTGCCACCAACCTGTATGTCTGGTAACTTCGTAGCGCACCCATACCTTAGCCAGTGCTATCGAGTCAGCAAGTGTCTCAGTCAGGGTTCCATTGCTGGGATGATACACCACGACTCTGCTGATTCTTACAAAGGAAAACATTTCACCGGGACTGCCTTACAGTTCAGAGGTTTAATCCATCATCATCATGGCGGAAGCCAGGGAGGTGCAGGAGAGGTACCTGAGGGTTCTACATCTTGATCCGCAGGCAACAGAAAGTGAACTCTCCCTTAGTAAGCATAGCTTGAGCATAAGAGACCTCAAAGCCCACCCCCACAGGGACACATTTCCTCCAACAAGGCCATACCTGCCTCAACAATGCCACGCCTCCAAACAGTTCCCCTCCCCATAGGCCAAGCATTCAAACGCACGAGTCCATGGGGGCCATACCTATTCAAACCACCACAGCAAGCAGCCTGGGGCTCCATGTGGTTTGATCTGTTTGTACCTCTCTTATAATAATATATTTGGTAGCCTGGATGATTTACTTGCATGTAGAATGTACACATATCTCTGAATAATGTACCTAGCAACCTAGGACCCTCCTCAATGGCTTTCTCCTTATATGATTATCAAACTTGGATTCTGTGCAGTCAGACTCAGGATGTTTTATGAGAGAGGCTGGCTTGGAATTGCCTATAGACCTGCCTGCCTGCAGGGATTAAAGGCACACTTGGCCCATACTCTAGTTATGTCCAGGCACAAGAGTAGGGAGGTTGGTTGGCTTGAGCTAGTTTTGAGTTCATGACAAATTCCATCCTTTTTTTTTTTTTTGGTTTTTCAAGACAGGATTTCTCTGTAGCTTTGGAGCCTATCCTGGAACTAGCTCTGTAGACCAGGCTGGTCTCGAACTCACAGAGATCCGCCTTCCTCTGCCTCCCAAATGCTGGGATTAAAGGCGTGTGCTACCACCGCCCGGCGACAAATTCCATCCTTAAAGTGAACTTTTAGCTGGGTGGTGGTGGCGTATGCCTTTAATCCTAGTACTTGGGAGGCAGAGGCAGGTAGATCTCTGTGAGTTCCAGGCCAGCCTGATCTACAGAACTAGTTCCAGGACAGCTAAAGCTGTTGCACAGAGAAACCCTGTCTCGAAAAACAAAATAACAAAAAGCAGACCTTGGGGAGTTGGGAGTGACCCAGCCTGAAGCTGTGGTGATGGAGGTGGTACGTGGGTGACCTAAGGCAGCTAGCACTGTCCTCGAGACCATGGCCTTCAAGTTTGGGGGATAAGTGTGCAGTTTGTAATAGGAATTGGGGAAACCCAGTGTATTGCATAAAGCTGGAGGCATCGGAACAGGACCAGCAAAGGGAGGCCTGGCCATGCAGGCTCTGCAGAAACTGGCCCAGGGCATCCCAGTGCAGCTGAACAGTGGGGTGGCCAGACCAAAATGTTTGTCATAGTGGAGATATAATTTTGGACCTTGGGTGAGGGGTGGAGAAGGCATGAGAGAGCCCTGAGGAAATGCCCAGAGAGCAAACATGTGAGTGTCCCATTAGGAGGGTGAACATTAACCATTTCCCTAGCAACTACAGCCTCATACATAATATGTATATCCACTGCGCACTGACCCACTGGCAGGAGATGAAACCCTCAGACCAGGGCTGCCCTTCACTCCCCAAGTGAGGCTGGGTCCAGATCTGGCCAGCAAAGAGCAGCGTTTCACAGCCTGTCTGTGTGCTGAGTCTGCGGCCAGGAAAAGGCCAAAGTTTCCTAAGTTGTGGACAAAGGTCAGCCAGCCAAGTCCTTAGTTGCTGTCATTTTGTAAAGTTTCTGTCAAGGGAGGTGGGGACGAGGCACTGCCCTCTGTTACTCAGAGCAGCCTGAGGAGCCGCCATTTAGCTTTTAGTGACCTCAGGCCATAGACTCCGGGCTTTGACACAGAATTGAAGGGTTGGTCAGTATAAAGCGGACTCAAGGTTTTAGTAAACATGCTGGGGACTGGGGAGATGGCTCCGCAGTTATGAGCCCTTTTCCAGAGGAGTTGGTTGGATTCCCAGCACCCACCACACAAAACAATCCAATCCGTAAGTCATTTTAGGAGATCTGATGCCCTCTTCTGGCCTCCACAGACACTGCATGCACATGGTGCATAGGCATGTTGGCAAAACATCTATCCATAAACATAAAATGGAACTTAATATTTTGTGTGTCTTTGATGTTGGGAGTGGCACACTTGTGCCATGGCCTCCATGTGTACAGGTTAGAGTGTTGTTATTTAAAACACTGTGAAGGGAAGTCACACCATACAACAGGACTCACATGGGATTATTGGAAGAGATGGGGCAGGGGCTGGAGAGATGGCTCAGCGGTTAAGGGCATTGCCTGCTCTTCCAAAGGTCCTGAGTTCAATTCCCAGCAACCACATGGTGGCTGACAACCATCTGTAATAAGGTCTGGTGCCCTCTTTTGACCTGAAGGCATACACACAGACATAATATTGTATATATAATAAATAAATTAAAAAAAAAAGAGATGGGGCAGAGACCAGTCCCTGTGGACAAGAGGAACAGAAGAGAGAGTGCAAGGCCCACCTTTTAAAAGGGAGCCTAGTGAATGTGCACAGGAGGTGCTCTTAGTGGCTGTCAGAACCCCAATAACGGCCGGGCGATGGTGGCGCACGCCTTTAATCCCAGCACTCGGGAGGCAGAGGCAGGCGGATCTCTGTGAGTTCGAGACCAGCCTGGTCTACAAAGCGAGTTCCAGGACAGGCTCCAAAGCCACAGAGAAACCCTGTCTCGAAAAACCAAAAAAAAAAAAAAAAGAACCCCAATAACAGGCCGGTACAGATGCCCGAGTCCTAACACAGGAACTTCGGAGCTCCCTCCTTTCATGCTGTTTCTATAGATTGGACTGAGTTTACTGGGCTTGTCTGCTGAGCATGTCTTAGCCTAAGATAATACAGACTTTGAGTATGAGGGTTAAGAGACGGCGAGAAGCTCAGAAGAAACGGCTCATCCCAGAAACAAAGGTGTGGGCTCCTCAAAGAAGCAAGACACAGGCAAGTGTGGGTGTGTGTGGTGATAGTTTGTAATCTAACAAACAAAGCTTGCCTGAAGATCAGAGTGCAGAGCTAAACCACTAGTTAGCCATAGAGACCAGGAAGTGGTGGCACACGCCTTAATCGGGAGTCAGAGGCAGAAGGATCTCCATTAGTTCAAGGCCACCCTGGGCTACATGAAATTGATCCAATCTAAAAGAGAAACAGGGCTCACACAAAGGTGATCCCAGCACTTGGGGTGCCGCGCCTTTAATCCCACTAAAGGAGGTGGAGACAGGAGTGATGTGGCCGGGCAGAGAGAGGAGTATAAGGCTGGAGGAGACTGAAGCTCAGCCCATTCAGTCTGAGGATTTGTAGAGACAGGATCTTGCTCCCTTTGATCTGAGGATTAGGTAGAGGTAAAAGGTCTCTCGTGGCTGACTCCTTTACTTCTCTGATAATAAATCTTTCAGCATTTATTCCAATATCTGACTCAAGGTTCTTCTTCTTCTTCTTCTTCTTCTTCTTCTTATTATTATTATTATTATTATTATTATTTTGGTTTTTCGAGACAGGGTTTCTCTGTGGCTTTGGAGCCTGTCCTGGAACTAGCTCTTGTAGACCAGGCTGGTCTCGAACTCACAGAGATCCGCCTGCCTCTGCCTCCCGAGTGCTGGGATTAAAGGCGTGCGCCACCATCGCCCGGCAAGGTTCTTATTATTAAGACCAATTAGAGTTCACACTAGAGATTTGGGAGTCTCTCGTGGGGCTTGTCCCCTGTTATTCCTTTCGATGCTAACAGGTAGGTTTTGAGGCTGGCCAAGGAGCCTGAAATCTGAGATGACAGGGAGCTTTCAGAGGGTTCCTGATAGGATTACTGCCAGTAAGACAGGGATGGAAAGTTAGTAGCTGTGCTGTGTGTGCGCTGGCAGGCGGGTGTGTACGCATGTGTGCGTGTGTGGTGATGCTCTGTGCAAGGGCACACACATTCGATGTTAGCATCCAGTGTCTGCGAGGGAGCTGCTTATTATCTGTGTGTCCACAGCAAATGTAGACCCTGGGTGAAGGGCTCCAGGATGGGGGTGCTGGCTCCTTTCATTTCCCGGGTCCTAATTTTGGTTCTCTATCTTGCCTCAACTGTCACCTTTTTAACATAGTACAGTGTTTTTCTTCTGCCAATTTTTAGCCAGGGATGGTGGCACAAGCCTTTGAACACAGAAACAAGATGCAACCTGCGCTACAGACTAGCCAAATTAAAGGAACTTAATTTTAAACGTTTTCTCAAAATCCTATTTCTTTGCTCTGAATCGAAGGTGAGGTACACCTGATTTATCCCATGATTAGTTACTGTGGTAGTTCAGTTTCTCTCATTTTTTTTCCAGTCAGAGTCTTCTTGTTATATCGTTGTGCTGAGCTTGAACTCAAGGTCATCGATTCTGTTGCTTCAGTCTCTGTATTTCTAGGATTACAGGCATGAACTGTCAAGTCCAGTTTTTACCTAGAATTTTGTAAACTTGTTATCAATCTGATATAGGTCCACATGTAGCCTTGGCTAACCTCAAATTTGATTACGCAGCAAAGGATGACCTTAAACTTCTGACCTTCGTGTCTCCCACGCCCCAGGAGAGAGGAGTATTAATATGGGCCACCAAGTTCCGCTTTACTAAAAATTGTATACCGAATTGATCGGGCGTGGCCTTTCTTGGGTCGGGCTCTGGCGCCCCCTGCTGCCCATTATGACGCGGGCCACAGGGCCGCTCAGGCGGCGGAGGTCCGGGCGGAGGTCCGGACAGAGTGCTGGAGCTATGATTGAGCCCCTGGAGCAGTTGCTGCAGCTGCAGAAGGACAACCGCGACGGCCGCCTGCGGAAGCAGGAGCTGGAGGAGCTGGTGCGTGGGCTGGAAGCCGAGAGCGAGAGCCTCACCGGGCGTCTGGACGAGCTGCGCGAGCGCGAGCGCAGGTGCGAGGGCACCGAGGGCCCAGGGCAGGCTACTGGCAGCCTCGGCTCTGGGCAGTGGGCTCAGTCTGGAACTGTCAGGCTGGCGGTGGGCCTTCCCACAGGATCCTGCGCCTTAGTTTCATCCCTGACCATTTGCCCCCCACCCCCTCCCGCCGCGCAGCCTGCAGCGTAGACGAAGTCAAGCGTCACGGGCGATTCGAGGGGAGGCGCGCGAGGCGGCACGGGAGCGCGCGGAGCAGGCTCGTGGGCTACTGGAGGCCGCGGAGCAGCACCGGCTGGACCTGGTAAGGGCAAGAACAAGAGGTGGAGCCCGGGGTGGCGAGGCTAGCGGAGGGGCCTAGACAGCCTGGACCCTGTCCGCAGGAGCAACACAATCGGAAGCTGCAGGAAGAGTGGGAGGAGCTGTCCAGCCAGGTACGTACGGAATGTCCCAGGTCACGCCCTCGCCCCCAAGTCCCATAAACCAGGCGCTCACAAACTCTGTTCCCAGCTTTTCTACTATGGAGGAGAAGAGTTGAGTCAACAGCGAGCAGAGCAGCGACTGGGAACTCAACTTGCAGCACTGCAGGTACTTGGGCGGGGCCTGGGCGGGACCATGGGCGGGGAATGGCTGTGGGCAGGGCCGTGCGCTTGCGTGGGTAGAGCGTCGGACCCAAAAGCCAGCGACCTAACACCCGGGGGCGGGGGAGACCAAGCCCCGGGGCACAGCGGTGTGCGAGGCCTACAGGTTCTTGATATCACTTGGATTCTTTCGAAGAAACATCTGGAGCTGGCGGAGGCCAAATTCACCATGCAGGCAGAGGACCTGCGACAGGTGCGAACGGTGCTGGGCTCTGAGGGGAGGACGCGTGGAGAGGGCATGTCCTGGCGATGCTCAGCCAGGCCCTTGGCTTCTAGGGCGCGCAGCGTACGGAAGAGGCCTGGGCCAGCTTCCAGGAGCAGAGCGGAGTCCTGCAGGTGCGGGTTCTTGGTTCTGAGAGCCGGTCACTTCTAACGCTCTGCGGCCTCAACCCTTTCTCCTCACCCCCTGACCCGAGGTGGACCGCATTCTCCGCCCTGAGTCCCTGTTGCCACTCTCCAGGAGCTGCAGGGGAAGGTGATGGAGGCTGCGGCTGCGCTGGAGGCTACGCGTGGTGGCGCGGAACCGTAAGGGTTGGGATTAGGGAGGACGGCAGGGCAGTGCTAAAGCCGGGCCAGATGGCCCATCTCCCTGCCTATCCCGCAGGTGGAACTCGCAGCCTCGTCGGGTGCAGGACTGCGCGGGCTCACTCATGGAGGAGGTGGCCAGGGCTGACTGTGTGAGCGCGGGCCGGAGCGCGCGGGCGAAGCTGGGACCCAGACCTGCTTTCTCGGGGAGACTTGGCTAGTTCCTGGCGCAGAGCTGAATGCGTCCCTTTCTCTGCAGGAAAATCGACTATTTGGCGGTGCGGGCGCGGGGAGCATCAGGTGAGTGGCTAGCGGTGGCCCGGTAGTCCGGGTTCGGGGTCTCGGAGCCACCACCCATGTGTTCGTTGGTGGTTTCTCAGGTTGTGGGCGCTCAGCGCACTGCAGACGCTGCTGCTGCTCCCACTGGGCTTCCTGGCTCTGCCGCTGCTCTACGTGGCGCTGGGGAAGCCCGACACCGTCGGCCAGGGGCTCCCGAGTAGTCTTGGCTCGGACACAGTCTTCCGTAGGCTGCGCTACACGCTGTCGCCTTTGCTTGAATTGCGCGCGCATGGACTGCTGCCTGCTTAGAGCGCATCATGCCGGCTTCTGCCACCTGCTGCACCTCTGTCTCCTTTGTGGTTTTTGGGGTGCCTACCTGTGTGAAAAGGGCGGGGTGGAGCTTGTGTGTTCCTATGGGCCCAGAGACCCCCTTGTCACCTGGGCGCAGGGGTACTGTCCAACAGCTGGGCTGCTTGGGTGCCCGGACTGTCCTTCAGCCCGACCCATTAGGGAGTCGTTTGCTACTGTGAGTCTGAGCTTTGGGCAGGATGAGTGCTGGCCTGTCAAGTTCCCTCCGTGGTGTGTGGATTATTTTCCCCAGAATTACTCCAAATTCCCTGCAACATTGGGGTTCCCCTGGGCAGGTCTGAGTTCTCCAAACCCAAACTTCCTCACAGCATCTGAGCACACCGATAGTGGGCTTCGTGAGGAACGTGCTGGTATATACGAGGAATGTCTGCTCAGTGGAAATCAGTGTGGGTTGAATTTTGATCCAGCACATATAAGCTCTAGACTACTTATTTGGTGGGGTGGGGGTCTCATACTGTTCCATGTAGCTGAGTGATCTTGAACTACTGATCATCTTACCTCTGGCTCCTGAGTGTTTGGATTGCTGACATGAGCCACCAGGTGTGGTTTATTCTGTTCTAGAGATCGAACTAAGCATTTGTGAATGCTGAACTATAACCACGCCATTTAAACAATTATAGCTTTTTATACTTTCTTGGCAACATGCTTAATGGCCCGACAAAACGGTCAATGAAGATGAACACGGAGAAAGCATCGGTTGTGGTTGAGGTTAATCGCACCCAGCAGCCTATACGCTCTGTCCATTGGAGCCTTCAGCTCCTCGGCTGGGGTGATAGCTGTCTTGCAAGCACAAGGATGGAAGTTTGATCCCAAGAACCCATGTAAAAAAGCTGGATGTAGCCTGGCGGTGGTGGTGCATACCTTTAATCCCAGCACTTGGGAGGCAGAGGCAGGTGGATCTCTGTGAGTTCCAGGCCAGCCTGGTCTACAGAGCGAGTTCCAGGACAGGCTTAAAAGCAACAGAGAAACCCTGTCCCAGCCCCCTGCCCTCCCCCAAAAAGCTGGATGAGGTGGTCATGTCAGTGACCCCAGGGCTGGGGAGGTAGAGACAGGGGCATGCTAGGGAGCTCCAGCCAATAAAAAACTGTCTCAGGAAACTAAGTGGGGGCTAGAGAGATAGATGATGAATGGCTAACCCTTTTTATTTTATGTGCACTGGTGTTGTGTTTGCATACATGTCTGTGTGAGGGTCTCAGGTCTTGGAGTTACAGTTGTCGGTTTTCACCTGCCACGTGGATGCTGGGAATTGAACTCAGGACCTCTGGAAGAACACTCAGTACTCATCTCTCCAGCCCCCATTTGCTGCGCTCTCTCTCTCTCTCTCTCTCTCTCTCTCTCTCTCTCTCTCTGTGATAGTTACTCTGTGCTGTGTGGCTCAGGAGCACGTCCTTCTGCTTTCTCAAGGCTCAGGAGACTCTCTGTGCCCTGGCAGTGCTGCG
>NW_004949166.1:1532233-1553029 GCF_000317375.1 Microtus ochrogaster | reverse complement strand
TATATATATATATATATATATATATATATATATATATATATATTTAAATGCTGGGATTAAAGATGTGCGCCACCACCACCTGGCTTTCATTTGCTGCTCTTAGAGAGGGTCTGGGCTCAGTTTAGAGTATTTACACCAAGTGTCTTACAACATCCTGTAATTCTTGTCCCAGGGGGTCTGATGCACTTTTCTGGCCCCCTCACCAAACACCAGGTATGGTCACAGTGCGCAAACTACACTCACAAATAATTTACAAAAAACCAAAACCAGTAGCGAAGTGGTGGCACAGGAGGCAGAGGAAGGTGGATCTCTGTTATTTAAGGCCAGGACAGCCAGGGCTGTTACACGGGGAGAAGCCTTGTCTTGAAAACAACAAAAATTAAAAAAAAAACAATAAATAAAAAAGAAAGAAAAGAAAAGAAAGAAAAGCAAACCAAAAGCAAACGAAAGCAAGGCTGGGAGTGGCCGGGATCACAGGTTTGGGCTGCTACTCTAAGGTTCGCTTTTGTTTGCTTTCTCAGTTTCTTTCCCACCAGACTCTGCTCTCATTCCGCCTTCTGACTGTCATCTGGGGGCTACTGGGCATGGGCCTTGTGCATGTCAGGCAAGGCAAGAACTTTCACCACTAAACTACAGAGATATGGAGACAAAAACCAGCCTAGGAAAGTCTCTCCTTGGAGAGAATGAGTCACAGGCCGAGGCTACACACAGCTAGAGCTGAGGTGTTTGCCTAGTATGCATAGGCCCTGGGTTTGATTATCCTACCAAAACCAAAAGCAGACTCCTTGAGCTCGGCAGTGACTAGAAAGGACCAGAATCCAAGGGCAGCTTCAACTACAGGGAGGTAGGTTTGAGGCTAGCAAACAAAGCAAATGTAGCACATTTGGGGATTTTTATTTTTCCATGTTTACACAAGAAAATACTTCATGTACCCATGTAGTAAGACAGGTGAACAAGTGGGGAATGTGTCCAGTGCACAGAGACTCACACCTGTGTTCTCACACCTGCGCACACAGCACGCTGTGCTGCTGAGCTGTCAGCTCCACGCCCAGGCTGCCTCAGTAGGGGATGTCGTTCTGGTAGTACTGGATCATGTCATAGGTCCTCAGTAGGGGATATCCTCAGTAGGGGATGTCGTTCTGGTTACTGGATCATGTCGTAGGTCCTCAGTAGGGGATGTCGTTCTGGTAGTACTGGATCATGTCATAGGTCCTCAGTAGGGGATGTCGTTCTGGTAGTACTGGATCATGTCGTAGGTCCGGCTCCTGGAAGGCCAAGCAGGAGAGTGAGGAGCTCCATCTCTCAGAGCCCTTCCCACCTGCTCACCCTTGGCAAGGCTCAGGGACGTGGGCCACTTGCCTGTTGCTGAGGAAACAGCTCTGGATGACCTTCATGATAAAATTTGCTGCCTCTCGCTCTGTCATGTTAGGGCTGAACCTGTGTCTGGGGAGAGATGAAAAGCTGCATTTGTGGGAACCTGTTGGGGCCCCTTCCTGCTGTGACCTAGTGTGGCCCCTGACCCTTTCCAGCAACTAGTAGGCCACTTGGGGAGCTCAAGGCCATCTTGCTATCCAGGAAGCCTGACTGCTCTGGGGTTCCCAGGACACAAAAGGTTTCTAGGTAGAGCCCCAGCACAGTGAGAGCCCTTTCCCAAGGCACCTACTTCAAAAGCTTGATTGTCTGGCCTCGGAAACAGGGCAGGCCTGTGTCCAACATGAGTGTAACTAGGGAGACGACTGCATCCATGTAGGGCCTGTGGAGACAGCAAAGGTAGGAAACAAAGCCAGTCTGAGCAGGACCCAGCTACCAATCCAGTGATCCACCTCTACTTTCCACCATTTGGCTTGCTTCCCCCAGCCATGCTCAGGCAGCTGGTATGGCTGAGTGTCCTTCCCTATCCCCCGCATGCCAGGCTTCCAGCTGTGGTTTCAAAGATGCTCTGTTGGGCTTAACCACAGTAGCATGTGGGATGTGGCAAGGTGATACTCCATGTGCCATCGGGTTGATGTCAGTCTATCATGTAGCTTTGGAGGTGCGGGGGCTACAGTGAAAGGGTGGCCAGGAAGTCCTGAGGGGGAGCCCAAGGCTGGAGGGTGCTGGCAGATGAGGTCAGCTGTGGGAGACTGCAGGATGGGGCTGGTGGTTCAGAGCTGGAATCTGCTCACAAAGGTAGACTAAGTGATTAGAAGGCAAGGCCCTTCACTTCTTAAAGATTTATGGCTGGGTGGTAATGGCACACATCTTTAGTCCCAGTACTTGGGGGGCAGAGACAGGCAGATCTCTGTGAATTCCAGGACAGCTAGAGCTACATAGTAAGACCTTGTCTCTCTCTCTCTCTCTCTCTCTTTTTTTTTTTTTTTTTTTGATTTTTCAAGACAGGGTTTCTCCATAGTTTTTGGTTCCTGTCCTGGAACTAGCTCTTGTAGACCAGGCTGGCCTCAAACTCACAGAGATCTGCCTGCCTCTGCCTCCCGAGTGCTGGGATTAAAGGCATGCGCCACCACTGCCTGGAAAGACCTTGTCTTGAAACAAAAAATTATCTTCATGTGTGTGCCCACGTGTGTGTGGGCAGTGGATGGCGGAGCTGGAGTAACAGGCCTCTGACTGTAACCAGCCACCTGATGTCAGTGCTACTGAGCCTGACTTCCTCCCCACCTTCACATCCCTTCCACGTGGCCCATGGGCTCACCGCACAGCCAGATAACCTCGGACACACATCTCCATGAACCACTTGAAGGGTGTGGCTTCCATCTTGCCCCCCATAATCATCACCATCTCATCTGTCAGCTTGATGTCTGGTTCCCAGCCAAGGTTGCCACCTGGTGAGCTTTCGAACATGAAGCCGAAGTCTGCAAAATCCCAAAAAGCTGCCTGTAACTGGGGCAGGAGCGAGGTCAGGGTGGTTTATTTCTAGCAGAGGGTCTTAGCTACAGGGGCCTGAGTCAGGGAGGAGGAACTCGTGCCAGGCTAGAGCAGAGGCACTCCACCAGCTTCCCGTCTACCCAGAGTGTGGGCTGCCATTCTCGTTCCCAGCCCCCTAGGGCCTGGCTGACCGATGTGGATGATGTGGCCCTTCTTGTCCAGCATGATGTTGCCATTGTGCCTGTCCTTGATCTGCAGCAGGAACAGCAGGAGGCTGTAGGCGGCCATGCTTCGGATAAAGTTGTAGCGTGCCTGTGTGGAGAGGGCTGTGGTCTCACCTGCCTCTGTGTGACTAAGGCAGAGCGCACAGCAGTGAACACAGCTGTGTGGAGTGCAGACAGGAGGTGAGCTGAGGCTGTGGGGCTGGCTACCTGCTGGAAGGCCAGGGTGGACTCATCCCCATACTGGCGTGTGAAGTAGTCATACATGCCGAAGTCAGTCTGGCGGCCCAGCTGGTCTCGGGAGGTGCAGTCCGGTATGCACTCAATCACCCCGCACTAGGGAGGGAGGGAGAAAGGCAGTCAGGTGGGAGCAGTGATGTGCTCGCCCTTTGCCTACCACGCCCCAGGAACTCACCCCAGGGGCGGTAGCCACCACTCGGTAGGGAAAAACAAAGAGGTCCAGGCCAACCAGCTGGAAGATGTTCTTGAAGAGGTCGATGATCTGCAGGGCTAACATGTCCTGGACCGGAGAAGGCACAGGATGGTCAGGGTCCTTTCTTCAGCCCTGGGACCACTCGGAAACTAGTGGCCCTCGAGGCTCACACAGTAGGGAAGGGAGCAGGCTGTGGCCAAATGAGAGCTTAGAGGTCTGGCCTCACTGCCCACCCAGGCTGGGCTGTCACAAGATTGCCCTGAGGATGTGGGAGTGAGGCCGTCCCTGATGGTGCAGGGTGGGGCTGGGAGCAGGGGTTTCTGGGTTTGTTCTGATGCCTCCAGAGCACCTGAATCATAAAGTGCAGGAAAGGGTCACGTGTCACTAGAAGATAGTGCCTTGCCCTGCCAGCCTAAATAAGGCCAGCTCTGTCACCTGTCGGCAGTCATCCCCCACTTTGAAGATGGCTGCTTGCCAGCAGATCTTCTTGCCATCAGCCTCCTGCCCGCGGCACTCATCCTCAGCATCTGAGCGGCACTGCAGACCTGGGGAGGGGAGGGGGGCTCTCTCTCAGCCTGAGGGCAAGAGGAGGCTACCTAGGGTTGAGAAAGAACTGGGATCTTGAGAATCACTTTGACAGAGCACTAAGGGGTCCCAAGAAACACCATGAGTTATCATGTAGGATCACAGGGCCAGGACTTTTCCTAAGAACACACAAGTTTACAAGGAACTGAAACAGAGCCCCTTGGGGTCCAAGCTGAGGACTCGGCCGAAACACAGCCAGACCACTGAAGACATTTCCACACTGGTCTGTGTCCCCACAGAGTTCATACCCCAAACCACAACCGTGATCTTCTTTGGAATTAAGGTATTTGAAGATGCCGGTCATAGCAGATGCCAAGTGTCCTTTTGAGAGAGACGTGTCAGGTCACACAAGGCAGGCAGAGATGCAGGAATGCTAAGTAGCATCACCTGCATGGATTGCTACAACCACAGGAGGGCGAGCCGGAGAACACCCAGCCCAGAATTTAGAAGCCTGACCCTTCCCTCACTGAGCATGCTGGCCTACGTCCTGATGTCAGCCTCCAGATCTGTGAGGCTGCACTCCTCTCCGGTGTCACTCAGACTATGCTCCTCTCTACGGAGCCTGAAGCAACCAGTGTGCCCACAAAGGCTCAGTAGCTGGGCTCCGAGGACAGGGGTGGGGGCAGATTCCAGGGTAAGCAAGCATTGCTGCAGAGCACCCTGCCATTTCCAGAGGAAGGGTGAGTCTGCATGTTGTAACAGCAGCACGGGTGAGGAGAGGTACCCGGATGCGAGGGGTCCCTTACTGACCTTCTTTTTCAAGCTCGCTCACTCCACAGCGCTTCACCTTAAACTTGGCCAGATAGGGCGCCTTTGCAGCACTGAGAGAGGAAGGGAGCACATGAGTACAGTGGAGACCGCTAGTGTGGGGCACAGTGGGAACGGGCGCTCACCTCTGCATTGGCGTTCCTGACATGTAGTCAATGTCTAGCACAATTGCTTCAGGGTTGCTGGGCAGGTAGCAGCCTGGGCAGGCACAGAAGGAGGTACAGGGAGCTATGTGTTACCACGGAGCTACAGCCAGTCCCCAGTCCAGGCTTCACATGCAGAGCAGCCGGATGAGGACGCTGACTTGTTCTGTGCTCACTGTGGGTCTGCCCTTCCTGACTCAGACCCTTCCCCTTCGGGATCCATCCAGGCAAGCCTCCCAGGAGATGCTTCTCCAGAATGTTCTGGACTTTAGCTTTGTGGCAACTATCCTGCTGCTGTCTGGGAAAGTCTTGGGTTTGCTTCACTCTCAGTGGAGACTCCCACCCTAGCTGCACTGGCCTAGCATGCTCTAACACACTCCTCCATCTCTGTGTTCTGTGAACGGTCAGCCACTCCTGTTTCTCAGTGTGGTGGTTTGAATAGGTATGGCTCCCACAGACCCATGTGTTTGAATGCTTGGCCATAGGGAGTGTGTCACTGTGGGGTGGGCTTTGAGGTCTCAGAAGCTCAAGCCAGGTCTAATGGCTCACAGTTCTCTTCCTGTCGCCTATGGATCAAGATAGAGAATTTTCTGCTACCTGTCCAGCACATGTCTGCTTGTGTGCCGCCATGCTTCCCTCCGTAGGACAACGGACTATCTCCAAACTGTAAGCCAGCCCCAACCAAATGTCTTTTTTTGGTACGAGTTGCTGTGTTTATGGTGTCCCTTCACAGCAACAGAAAACTAAGACACTCAGCAAATATGTCCACTAAGCAGAAAAAAGGAAGTTCATCCCTAGTTGTTGGATGCTGGAGGCCCCAAGTGTGTGATGCGGCTAGCCAAGCCCTGTTTCCACATCAGTCCCTCGTGCCTCACTGGCCCTGAGGTTGCTGGCTTACCAGGCTGCACCTTCACTTCAGACAGAGCTGACAGACAAGCCTTCTTTCTTTCTTCACCTTTAGGGTAGGGCCTGAGAAACAAGACAGAGATGCTCTGGACATGGTGGCACATAGCTCAGATGTGAGGACCAGTGAACCAGGAGCTGGAAGGCATCCTCTGCTATCTAGTGAGTCTGAGGCCAGCTTGGGTTACACTGAACGGTCTGAACAAACAAGCTCTAGCCGCAGACACTGGCCCCCAGGGATAGAGAGCTCACCTGACCCTACCAGGCTCAGGTTGTCAGGAAACCATCCATAGCAACTCCTGCCCTGCATTCCTCTGAGAAGCCAGATGGCCCCACAGGGTGGCAGGGGCCCAGGTGGAGCTGTTTTTGGAAGCTCTGCCCTCACATTCTATGGGGTGTGCTGCTGTTAAGGTACTGAGAGAACAGGTGACTGCGGGGCCCCACCCAGTTCGGGGCTGAAATGCCTTCGCTTCTTTCCTTTTTTTCTTTTTGGCTTTTCGAGACTGGATTTCTCTGTAGCTTTAGAGCTTGTTGTAGAACTCGCTTTGTAGACCAGGCTGGCCTCAAACTCACAGAGATCCCGTCTCTGCCTCTGGATTAGAGGCATGCGCCACCACCACCTGGCCCTGAAATGCCACTTCTGTAACTTACTGTGTGACTTCTGCTGGTGAGCCCTGTGACCTGGCTCAGCTAAGGTGAGGCTGAGGGTAACTGCAACTTTGTCGTGTCATGATGCCCTGGAAATGCACCTTCCTGCTGAGCTGAATCTGGGAGTATTCTCCAAAGGCTCATGTGCTAAGGACAGGGGTTAACCTTTAACTCCCCAGTGAGGGCAGGCACGGCCACACGCACCTTTAGTTCCAGAACCCAGGAGGCAGAGGCAGGTGGATAACTGAATTTGAGGCCAGCCTGATCTACATGCTGAGTTCCAGAAGTCAGGACTATATAGAGAAACGCTGTCTCAACTCTTGCCCACCACAAAATTCTCCAATGAGGAGTTTTAGGTGTCTGGGGCTATAGCCTTGCAGGGGTTAAGGGACACCATTGTCTTTCTCTGCTACAGTTGTCACATGTGCTGAGCACACAGTCACTAAGGAGACGTCCATATTGTCCCCCATCTCCCCTTTCGTATGTGTTTTGTTTTTGAGAGGGTCTCTCTATATTGCTCTGGCTGTCTGGGAAATCACCTTGTAGGACAGGTTGGCCCCAAACTCACAGAGGTCAACCTGCCTCTGTCTCCCAGGTACTGGGATTGAAAGTGTGTGCCACCATGCCCGGCTACACTGTTCTCTTAAACTGATTGTCTCAGGTGTTGTAGTGACATACTTCCCTACCCTTTTGTGTGTGGTCAGGGCCCCTGGGAACACGGAGAGGACCCTCAGTGAACACACTGAGCAGCCTGCACACACACCGAGGGCATGTTAGCGAGTGGAAGAAGCCGGGAAGAGCTGCGCCCAATGCTCTTTTTCCTTGGAGACCTTGGGCAAATGTCAAATGCCAACGCAGCTGATGCTCTGCCTTGCCCCATGCTAGGAGGCAACAACCCTGAAAGCTCAGAGAGGTGAGTAGGTGGGATGAAGACATGACAAGACATCGCAGAAAACTGTCTCTCGGTGAGCCACTTACTTGATGATGGCTGACACATTTGTGATCTTGTTAAAGAAATCAAATTCTCGTTGATAGAAATCTTTGGCTGGGCCTGATAGGGACCCTGTGATCTCTTCTACTAACTGCTCCAGAAGGTCACCAATGTCAGCTGAGGAGGCAAAGATGGTGAGTTTTATGGCTGCCACAGAGACCCTGAAAAGAAAACCCTTAGCCAGATAGTGACACATGCCTTTAACCCAGCACTCAGGTGGGTCTCTGAATTGGAGACCAGCCTGCTCTACAAAGTGAGTTCCAAGACAGAGAAACCCTGTCTTGAAAAACCAAACCAAACCAACCAACCAACCAACCAACCAACCAACCAACCAACCAACCAAAGGCCCTTAAATATTAAAGATGTTTGCTAGACAGTCAGATGGAGCTCTCCCAGCACCCTGCCTGCATGTGCAATGGACTCTAGACCTGATAAAGGCCACACACGCCACCATTTCCCCCTCACTGTTGACACTGGTCCTGATGGTGAGTAAAATTGCTAGCCCCTAAACAAAGCTCAAGGCAGGGCCTAAGCCCCAGGTAAAGCCATACCAATTGTTTGTTTTGAAATAGGGTTGAAAGTAGCCCAGGTTGGCTTTGAACTTGAGACCCCTGTGCCTCCATTTCTCGAGTGCTATGTTTACAGATGTGTGACTCTTCTACTTGGTGCTGGGGACTTAACTCTGGACTTTATGCATGCATAACATCTGGTTCCAGTTATTGGCTTTGTTATATTCTACTTTTTTTTTTTTTCCTGAGACAGGGTTTCTCTGTAGCTTTAGAGCCTGTCCTGGCAGTAGCTCTGTAGACCAGGCTGGCCTGCTTCTGCCTTCTGAGTGCTGGGATTAAAGGTGTGCGCCACCACTGCCTGGCTGAGATTTTTTTTTTTCTTTTTTAAAGACGGGTTTGCAACACAGTCCTGGCAGACCGGGAACTCACTGGGGTCAGTTTGCCCCTGGCTTGTGAATGTTGGTTCCAAGGGCATGCACCACCACACCCAGTTTGCTTTTTTTTTTCTTTTTTCCCTGAGGTGAGCCTTTAAGGAAGGCCTCAGAGGAAGGCCCTGAGTTCAAGGCCACCCTGGTGAACAAAGCAAATCCTAAAACAGCCGGGCTACTCAGAGAAACCTTGTTGAGAAGGGGCGGGGTCATTCTCACGTAGTTAAGGCTCTCCTCAAACTTGCCTAGGTATTGGAATTAAAGGACTGTGCCATTTGACCTGGCTAGAGTGATAGGAATTAAAATCAACAAAAACAACATAGAGTCCTATACTGAACTTGAGTTGGAAAAGGCTAGTCCAGTCTCATGGGTGTAAAATGTTGTTGAGTCACCTTTAGCCTGGCTCTGGCCGCTAGGATGGAGGGAGGCAAGCCATGCTCCAAAGGAATCAGAGCAGTTGAGGAAGCTGTTACCGATGGCCTGTACTTTGAACCCACAGATGACAGCTTGAGACCGTTCTGAGAAATGAGGAACACTTACAGACTGTGTGGTAATGAGAGACCCCAACAGAACATCCAAGGCTTTGGTGCTGACTTGATGTGGCAATGTGTGCTCAGCCACAAGAGGTCGTTGGGTGTGTGGTGAAGCCAAGGACAGTTGTTCCCAGAGAGATTCTGGAAAGCCTGGCGCCTACTCAGCAGTGAAGAGAGTGCTGGTTGGTGGCATTAAGGGAGACACAGAAGGATGTAATCTGAGAGGCTACTTTGACAAGTATGGCAAGATAGGATGGATGGTGGTGGTGCACACCTTTAATGCCAGCACTCAAGCAGGCAGATCTCTGTGAGTTCAAGGCCAGCCTGGTCTACACAGCGAAACCCTGTCTTGAAAAACAAACAAACAAAAGAAAAGTATGGCAAGACGAAAACCACAGAAGTTATGGAAGACAGGCAGAGAAAAAAAAGAGGGTTTGGCTTTGTAACTTTTGATGATCACAGTACAATTGATGAAATTGTTTGGAGTACTTTACTATTAATGAGCCTAATTGTGAGTAAAAAAAGGCCCTTTTTAAAAAAGAGATGTCATCATGGGACCACAGAGCGGCTGCTGAGTAGATCTGGTCATTTTATGTGTCATGGAGGGACTTTGGTTGTGGTGGAAACTTTGGTGGAAGAGGAGGCTATGGTGGTGTCCTGGTTATGGTAGCAGAGGAGGTCATGGTGGTAGTGGACCAAGATATAGAAACCAAGGTGGTTGAGTAGGAGGAGATGATGGTTACTGTCAATAAAGGAGGACATTTTGAATTAAGTGGTGGTGGCGCACGCCTTTAATCCTAGCACTAGGGAGGCAGAGGCAGGCGGATCTCTGTGAGTCTGAGGCCAACCTGGTCTACAAGAGCTAGTTCCAGGACAGTCTCTAAAGTGACCTACCTTGTCTTGAAAAAACAAACAAACAAAAAGGAGGAAATTTTGGTGGAAGTAGCTATAGTGGTGATGATAACTATGCTGATGTTGGGCCAATGAAAGGGGCCAGTGCTGGCTGACGAAGCTCAGGTTCCTATGGTGGTGTTCATGGGTCTGGTGCTGTGGATGGTGGATACAGACACATATAGAAGGTTTTGTTTTCAGACAGGGTCTGTGTGTAGCCTTAGATGGCCTGAACTTGTGCCTTAGACCAGGTTGGCCTTGAACTCACTGAGATTCACCTGCCTCTGCCTCTTGAGTGCCATGATTTAAGGCACGTGCCACCATGTCCAGCTCTTTACTTTTTATTTATTTGTTTTTGTGTGTGGAGACACACACTGTGGCACACATGTGGAGGCCAAAGGACAACTTGCAAGAGTCTGTTCTCTCCTCCCACCTTGTGTGTTCCAGGAATTAAGCTCATTTTTAGGTTTAATGACAAGTGCCTTTATCTGCTTAGCCAGGTATGGGCACAGAGACAGGAGAGTCAGAGTAAGTTCTGGGCTACACAACAAGCCCTGTCACAAACAAGCAGGAGAGCAAGCACACCAAGAGCAAAGTGAAAGTGTAAGGCTTTACAGGTTATTGTTTGAGAACTGTTGCTCCTGAATTGGCCACTCCTTATTCAGTCACGGGCTGTGCTAGGCACAGACTCTGACAGGACAGGTAGCTGGCCAGCAGGGAGTTCTCGTACACTCCAGGAGCTGCAAATGTCACCTTATACCAAAGGATCAATGAAGGAAGTCCAGATGCTCTGTGTGTTAAGGGGTGAGGACAGGACACGGGGTAGTCTCCAGGCTGGGGTAGCACACACACAGGGGACCTCTGAGAAAGCAACCTCTAAAGGCGATGATGACGGGGAGAAGCCTGAGAGGCCAAGGTACTCACGGTCTTTCTGGTGCCCTTCTTCATCGAGGTAGATGTTAGTTTTCATATTCCAGATGAACTGGTGGGCCAGAAGCTGGGATTTGGCTGCTGCCCAGAGAATGTACTCGCGCACATAGCCCATCTGTAGGAGGGAAGGCCACAATCAGCCTTTACTCCTGGAGGAAACTTTTCCTAACCTCGTGCAAGAGGGAACTCCCACCATGGCTGTGTGCTTCCCAGCTGTGTGGATGGACCCATTAGGGTTAGCTGAGGGGCCAGGCCAGTAGCCAAAGGGTGGCCACTCATGGGCTAGGCTTAGGGCATGAAGTGTACAGTACAGGCCTGGGTCTCCTGTGTGGTCCCCCCTTGGTATTTAAGAACCATGACTCTCAATTTCAACAGCTATCAAATACAAGAAGCATGTAGGCTAGGTATCAGAAACTCATAAGGTTGTGCAGACCACCAATTCACAGTGGCGGGTCCACAGAGCTCGGGTATGCATAGAGCAGCATGCAGCCAACACGGACCCTCTCTTTCTCCATTGCATTGTTCCCTACCATTTTCTGGTAGCTCAGGGTGGAGATACCGCAGACCCGCTGAGGGAGAAGGCTGGGAAGAGACCTGCTGGCACCTCGATGCTGGAGCCCTAGCCTCCAGGTTTAGTTTAGTTTTTAGTTAAAACAATTATGTGTAGCCGGGCGATGGTGGTGCACGCCTTTAATCCCAGCACTCGGGAGGCAGAGGCAGGCGGATCTCTGTGAGTTCGAGACCAGCCTGGTCTACAGAGCTAGTTCCAGGACAGGCTCCAAAACCACAGAGAAACCCTGTCTCGAAAAAACAAAAAAAAAAAAAAAACAATTATGTGTATGGGTGTTTTGTCTACACATATGTCTGTGCATCATGTGTGTGTCTGGTGTCCACACAGGTCAGAAGAGGGAGTGGCCCTGGAGCTGGAGTTACATATGGATAGTGGCTAGCCATCACGTGGGTGCTGGAAACTGAATCTGGTTCTCTGCAAGGGCAACTTAACCACTAAGCCAGATCTTCAGTTCCAGGATCGATCGATCGATCTATCTATCTATCTATCTATCTATCTATCTATCTATCTATCTATCTATCTATCTATCTATCTTTCTTTCTTTCTTTCTTTCCCTCCCTTTTCTTTTCTTTTCTTTTCTTTTCTTTTCTTTTCTTTTCTTTTCTTTTCTTTTCTTTTCTTTTTTGTATTACTGAGATACAACCTCTCTATGTAGTCCTAGTTCCTGGAACTTGCTATGTAGACCAGGCTGGCCTTGAACTCAAACTCCACCTGCCTCTGCCTCCCAAGTGCTGGGATTAAAGGTGTGTGCCACCACAGCTGGTAAAATGTACTTGTTTTTTTTTCTTTCATTTCATTTATTATTTTGTTTGTGTGAGTGCATGAATGCCACAGTATGCATGTGACGGTCATACAGCTCTACAGTTGGTCCCCTCTTCCCACCATGGGATCAGTGACTGGACTCCGTGGTCAGGTTCCTGTGACAAGCACTTTTATCCTGGGTGCTTGTAAATGTCTTGTTTAAGTCATCTGGTTGTTGCCCCTTTCTGTGCTGTGTGATTAGAACATATCTTTTATCAGCTCACCTAAGCCTCACCACTTTCCTAGGACAACAGCCAGACTCAGGGAGGTCATGTGATTTGCTGAGCCCTGACCCAACAAAGGGGACCCTAGAACAGGTTGCTCACCCATAGGAAACAGTTAGAAAAGGTACCAGAGCCCACCCTCTCCGCAGAGCATGAGTGGCCTCAGGATGGGGCAGTAAGGGCTCTGTTGTAACTGCACAGTCCTGTTTCTGAGGGAGCCCAGAGGGAGCCTGTGTGAGCTGGAGTAGCAATACAGATAGCTCTTGGGAGAAGAAGGAGCTGTGCTGTGTCAGTACATACCTTGTCATATCTGAGGGCCTGCACAATCTGGGGGATGTAGAACAGAATGGCATCCTGTAGAAGGAAGAAGGACTGTAACAATTCAAACAGTAATGAGCGCTGGACCTGCACATGGGATGCTGCCTCCCCTGGAGAGCTGGGGAAGGTGTAGAGGATAACAGGAGAAGTACCCGAGGTTTGTAACATTGGTGGGACAAGCACATACAATATAGTACCTCACCTGTAAGGAGAGGAGCCTGCCCCAGGTAAAGACTCGCTGGTGCTGTAGTAAGCAGAGCTCTAGAGCAGTTTACAGACCCTCCATCATGGCTACCACATAGAACCGCTAGGGTAAGAGGCATGGGTACACTACTCACTTCTTACAGCAGGGACCAAACTCAAGTAAACTTTCTTTTTAACCAAAAGATCCAATGAAATCTTAAAAAAAAAAAAAAAAGCCTAAAACTAGAAAATACATATGAATTACAACTCTTTTTTTTTTTTTTTTTTTAAGAAAGGGTTTCACTGTGTTTTCTGGCTGGCCTAAGAACTCAGAGATGCCTCTGCTTCCCTGGTGTTGGCATTAAAGGCGTGTACCTCCAAAGTCAAAACTCATCTTCTGCAACAAATATCATGTCAGTAAAACATAGTCTAGCTGTGCCCACACAGTTGGGTGCATCTCATATCAACCCACTTAACTGCACTGGGACAGCTGCTCCTAGGCTGGCTCCGCAGGGCTCTGGACTCACCGGAGGGAAGGACCGCAGGACTTTCACCCCATACTGTGCAGTGAGAGGGTGTGGTGGGTACATGCTCGAGAAGTAGGAGAGGCCTGTGGGTGGATCCGTGGGTGCCCAGCATAAAACATGGCTGAGCTCCGGAGCATCGGCATCAATGGTGTGCCAGGTGACCAGGAACTAGGGAGGAAGTTGGGAGACAGGGTTACAGTAGTCCTTTAGCTATGGCCTCTGCAAGAACGGCCACAGCCTGGGTGTGGTGGTGCATGTCTTTAATTCTAGCATGCAGGAGGCAGAGGCAGGCAGATCTCTGTGAGTTTGAGGCCAGCCTGCTCTACATGGCAAGCTGTAGGCCAAAAAAGAAAAGAAAAAGTGACAGTAAAAAAAAAAAAAACACTTAGGAGAAAATGGAAAATGTTTCTGACATTTATGCAAAGAAGCATAATTGTAATAAATCCAGGTTGAGGGGCTGGTAATGAGGCTCAGTGGGTAGTGTGTGTTCCAGGCTAGTATGTACTGCACAGAACCAGCTGTGATTGATTGTACACACCTGCAATCTTGGTACATGGCAAGTGGAAAATGGAGGATCAGAAATTCAAGGACAACTTCAAATATATAGTGAATTTGCGGTTATATGGAAACCTGTCTATAATCAGAATTTAAGCAGACTAAATATCATAAACATAGTAATTATTACATACTAGAAGTAGAATATGCAAGGAGTTAAGAAATTTCTACCATTGAGGTTACCCGGTAACTTTTTGTCTGGTGAGATAGATAGAATAATGATAATTCTGTTTTAGAGACAGGGTTTCACTTTGTGGTTCAGTCTGGCCTCAAGATCAGAGATCCTCACACCTGCCTCCCAAGTGCTGGGATTAAAGACATGTGCCACCACCACCTGGCCAAGATTTTATTTATTATGATTGTTTGCCTAAGAGTACATCTGTGTACTCTGTGTGCACTGCCTGCAGAGAATAGAACAGGGCTGGACCCCCTGGACCTGGAGTTACAGACAGTCGTGAGCTGCCATGTGAGTGCTGGGAACTGAACCTAGGCCATCTGTTCTCAGCCCCTGCCATCTCTCCAGCTCCACTCTGTAGACCAGCTCTTCTGTCCATCTACATCTACCTGATCCTCCTGTCTCAGTCTCCCACGGAGCTGGGATTACAGACCTGTACTGGTGACCAGGCCCAGCAGTGATGGTTAATGACAATTTAATTGGTTTGAGAAATGCCTAGATTAATAAAGTACACCTTTGAGTATGCCTGTGAGGGTCCAAAGAGGACTGGGTCGTGAGGGCTCTGACCTCATGAATAGATTGATTTTCCGTCCCCTCAATACAGGGTTTTTCTGTGTTGCAGCCCTGGCTATCCTGGAACTAGCTCTGTAGACAGGCTGGCCTTGAACTCACAGAAATCCACCTGCCTCTGCCCCACAAGAGCTGGGATTAAAGATGTGCACCACCACCACCAAACCTAGATTCAATTTTTGATAGATTCATAATATGATGCCATTATTTTGAGGTGGTGGAAAGTGTGTGGGGAGGAAATCAGCCATGGGAGCCATGCATTTTGGATGCTGCGCTTTGCCAGGATCCCTTCCTGTATTCTCTTGCTCTTCTGTCCATCTGCCAGGACATGAACAGCCTCCTGCACATGGGCCTGCTGCTCAGCCATAATAGGCTGAGCTCCCTGAGACTGAGTCAAAGTAACTTTTTTCTCTTGATTGTTCCATGAGGTATTTGGTCATAGTAATGAGTAGCCAGGCTTCTCTGGAAGACATTCTAGATGTACTTTGAGCTGGTGTGTGTGGGCTGTCCTACCTTGATGGCTTCAGGGACATCACTAACAGCTCCTGGGTCCAACCGGACAAGACGGGTCACTTCATTTCCAATGGCTTCTGTATTCTTGAACCTACAATGTACAGAGGGTTTGGGTGTGGTAGCTGCACCAGCAGGTACATTGTTCACTGCCACAGAAGAGCCAGAGGGGAACACTCAGCTGGAGGGATTTAGATCAACACTATATTACAGATATCTAAATGTATTACTTGTAGGCAAGTAATACATTACAAAGTCTGAAAAGGACCCTTTGAAAAATCACATCATTACAGCATTCACAAGGAGGTGACAGGATGAATGCCACGATTCCAGGCAACCCTGGTTACAGAGACACCCTTTCTATGTACGATGTAACCCTTTCTATGTACAATGTAACCCTTTCTATGTATGATGTAACCCTTTCTATGTACAATGGCTTAGTGAATAAAGGCTGATGTCAACCTTGATGACCTAAGTTCACTTCCTAGTTCCACATAATGAAAAGAGAACCAAGTCTGGCAAGTTAGCTTCTGAATTGGACACACATGCACACACACATATCATAAACAGACACACACAGACATATTCTCTCCCCCCCCCATTCCTCCAAAGCAAAAAACAAACATTTAACAAAACAAAAGTGAAGGAAAAAAGAAAAACAATAGCATTCTAGGTTGCTATGAGGAAATGGCAGAACCCTACCCTATCTTGCCATTTATCCTTCTGCATTTGCCTATCTCTGGCTCAGCATCTTAGCTCACAGTCTGAACCTGTAGAGCCCCTTACCTGGTGGTGAGAGGGCAGGCATTGAGCCTGTAGATGTTCCTGACCCAGGCTAATGCAAGGGACAATCTCCATGAACATTCTGTTTTGAAAGGGCTTAAGAGAACCAGTTTGCTGTCCTGGGCCTGAGGACCAGGTAGAGGACACAGAAAAGTGGCAGAGCTTTGCTCCCAGTCATACATACCTGTCCCTGCTTGTCGGGAAGCAGGCTGAGGGACCATGTAGGTCATGGAGCCTCTGCAAGCTCATCTTTCCTACTGCTGCAATCTAAAGGTTTTATTTCTGTCTGAGATTCTCACCTTGAGGGAGCTTATGGCACACTAGGCAGACAGCTACAGCAAGACAGTCTGCTCTCAGCTCAAGCTCCAAGATGGCATTATTCAAACACACACACAATCCAAACTCTCCCAAGTTGTTTCTGTGGACTACCTCCCAGGAGGGAAGCCTTTATAAATTACACTGTGACTCTACCATTTTTTTAAAACAGTGCCAGAGACTGAACCAGGTTCTTGTGCATGCTAGTTAAGAGGTCTACCACTGAGCTACACTCCCTGGTCATACATGGTGGTTCTGAATTCAGCTAGATATTACTTTCTTAGTTCTGTGTGCAATGGCACCTAGGTAGGAGCTGACACGCTCACAAGGGTCACTGTGTAACCTCTGCACAGACTAGGTGAGAATCCTGAGTGTCCCTGACAGGAGCCATGTCATATTTCATGGCACTCAGGATACAGCTGACAGGTTACGACACTGAACCTCTGATGAAGCTAGGGTGACTGGAAGGCCTACCTGGCTGGCAGCTGCACAGCGAGGTAGGGGGAGATGCTCCAGGCAAGGTTCACGTTGTCTTTCCACTGCTTCTCACTCAGGCTGATGTATTTGGACCTCCAGTTGGCCACGCTGTTTTCTCCTGCCTGGTCCAGCTCTAGTTCTGGGGCTGACAGCGGGTTGTACCAAGTGATGAGACGCTCAATTTCAGTGGCCTGGTGAGACCAAACAATATCCAGTGTATTTTCTGCAGGTGTCCACATGCTGCTACCACCCTAAGGTGCTACGCTGTTACACAGTGGGAAGTGCCTGTGGCCACAGGTCTCACCAACAGCGACAACAGCAGTGTCCTGCGCTTCATGTAGTACTTGTGCAGCTGGGAACCCCGGTTGGTTTTCTTAGACATGCCTGGGGAGCAAAGACGAAACATGTCATTGTCCTTTCAGCCAATCTTCTGCCCTGTCTTTTCCTTTGGTGATGTGCTGGTGACTGAACCGAAAACTTTGGTCCTGTTTTAGAATCTAGAAGAAGCTGCCTTTTCATGTTCTGTTCTGCCATCTAAGTGAGTGCCTATCATACCACCAAGATGGGAACTCAACAGAGGACAGAAGATGTAGGAGCCACCCCCTTCCCTGACTAACCTGACTTTTTGGAGATGGTTGACATGCCACTGGAGAGGGGATAAGTGTTGATCCAGCCCTGGGTTGCCTGTTGTCGAGAGCCCACGGTTATATCCAAGTTGCTTCGAGTGTCCTGGTTATCTGTGGACAAATACATTGCAGAGTCTGGGATGAGGTGGCTCAAGACAAGGTCAAAGGAAGAGAGCTCAGCACGGCTTGCTTTGCAAACACAGGTACCAAGGCTGACTTCCCTGGAACCTACATTAAGTAACTCGGGTGTGGTGGCGCATCTGAAGATGGATGCTAAAAAGAAATCCCACACTCCAGCATGCATCCTCCTAGTCCTGATGCTGGACAGATGAATATGGAGCTGGTCCAGTCTATTTGGCAAGTTCCAGGCCAGTAAAAGACCTTATCCAGAAAAAAACAAAGACATCATAGAGCTGGGTGGCACACGCCTTTAATCCCAACACTTGGGAGGCAGAGGCAGGAGGATCTATGTGAGTTTGAGGCCAGCCTGGTATACAGAGCAAGTCCCAGGACAGTCAGGACTACACAGAAAACCTGCCTTGAAAAACCAAAAAATAGGATAAAATAAATTCTATCAGTTATTAAGAAATATTTTGTGTATTTGAGTGTTTTGCCTGTATGTATGTACAGGTGCTTATGGAGGACAGAAAACAGTATTGCATCCTGCTACAGATGGTTGTGAGCCACGATATGGGTGCTAAGGATTGAACCCAGGTCCCCTAGAAGAACAGAGTGCTCTAACCACTAAGTGGCCTCTCCAGCCCCTGCCATTTTTTTTTTCATAAGCAAAGGCAGTTACTTGCTTACTGGTATTGCACTGTCTAACACAGCCACAGCAGAAACCTGAACATCCAGGGGACAAACTACACTATTTGTTGGCTCTGCTTTCCGTGGAAGCAGAAAGAAACCTAGCTTTAAGGCTTCTTTCTTTTTCCTGGGAGAGACTGTCTGCAGGTCTACCTACAGGAACAAACCCTCACCATCAGCAGCTCTATGCTCAGGAGTGGGAATCTTCTGGTTTGCTGCTGCTGACATGTCAGGATTAACCTGGAATGTTCTTTTCTTTGCCCTGGAGAGCTATTTGTTTCAGTATAATTTGGCTTTATGTATGTATGTATGCATGTTATATATATGTAGGTACACACCCATAGGAATACACACACAAGTGCACACCCACACCCACAGGAGAACATACAGGTGCACACCCACACCATAGGAACACACACAGGTGCATATACACACCCATAGGAATACACATACACACACACACACACACACACACACACACACACACACACACACACACACACATTCTGCTTCCTTTCAGACTCAGCCCAGGGGGTCACTGTTTCTAGAGAATTTTCTTCCTGGAGAGGTGCCCTTGAATCCCCTCTATTGAAGTTACTTGACAGCCCCTTGTCAGATGACAATAGATTATGGGTAAATTCATGAATTCCCCCACTCAGTAGGCATCTGGGACGTGAGCTGGTCTAGGGAGAAGTTATAAGAAAGTGTCCTGCAGCGCCGGGCGGTGGTGGCGCACGCCTTTAATCCCAGCACTCGGGAGGCAGAGGCAGGTGGATCTCTGTGAGTTTGAGACCAGCCTGGTCTACAGAGCTAGTTCCAGGACAGGCTCCAAAGCCACAGAGAAACCCTGTCTCGAAAAACCAAAAAAAAAAAAAAAAAAAAAAAAAGAAAGAGAGTGTCCTGCAATTGCCATAAGAACCAGCATGGTTTGGAGGAAAGGTAGCAGGCAGGCAAGTACTGGCTTTTCAACAATATAAGGCACAGCCAAGATCAGGGTTCATTTGGGCCCTAACTGTTCTTGTCTGGCCTTTCCAGAACTACTTACAGAGAACAAACCCCTCCCGTGTACTCCTGTCTGCCTGTACCCCACCCCTCCCGTGTACTCCTGTCTGCCTGTACCCCACCCCTCCCGTGTACTCCTGTCTGTCTGCACCCCAACCCTTCCGTGTACTCCTGTCTGCCTGTACCCCACCTCTCCTGTGTACTCCTGTCTGCCTGTACCCCACCCCTCCCGTGTACTCCTGTCTGCCTGCACCCCACCCCCTCCTATGCACTCCTGTCTGTCTGCACCCCACTCCCTCCAGTGTACACTCCCTCCCATGTACTCCTGTCTGTACTCCACCCCCTCCCATGTACTCCTGTCTGTCTGCACCCCACACCAGCAGCTGCTGTGCTGCTGGCACAATGCTTACCTGGAGGAACAAGCTGGCTGGCGGTCAGGTACTTCTTGTCTGAGAACATGGCAGTCCAAAATTTAATCATTATGCTTATGTCTTCACGAAGCTGCTTTTCTCCTTGAGTAGGGAACTTTGGTGGACAACTTCAAACAATCACAAGAGGAAAGGGCTGAGTGTCTGGAGTCAGAGACTAGAAAGTGTTCCCAAGGCAGTGAGAGCTGAGATAAAAGTTCACTTTCTTTGACCTCACTAACTCCTGTGGGAAGTGTGGTTGTCCTGGTAGCCCAGGCCTGTCTGTCCCATCACTACCCTATGCACCCTGTTCAGCTCAATCACCAAGGAGTGGTGTTACATAGCTCAGATGGCCTGTACCTCCATAAATACATAGAGATATCCTTTGTATTGCAAGGTAACCTTGATCATGAGGTCCTGCCTCACAGTCTCTAGATCAGACTGTAGGCATGTGCTACCAGACCTGGCTCATAAGAGTAGTATGTTGTAGCAGATGGTAATTTAGCTGTTTGCATACAATCATTCATTCAGCCTACATTCACAAAGACTCAGGCAGCTGATATTTGCAGGACTTTGTGTAGTAATCATTTATATTACCAGGAGAAGTAAATGTATGCAATTTAATAACCCTCTCTTATTTTTTCTTGAGATAGGGTTTCTCTGTGTAGTCCTGGGTGTCCTAGAACTTGCCCTGTAGATCAGGCTGGTCTCAAACTTAAGAGATCTGCTTTCTTCTGCTTCTTGAATACTGGGATTAAAGGCATGTGCCACTAACACCTTGCTTAAGTACATTCTTGTAGATGTTTTATTCTTTGAAAACCTCAGAGATGTATGCAATGTGTCTTATCACATCACCCCTTCCTCTCCAGCCCCACCCCCGCTTTCACGCATCTCCTTCCTAGTGTCAGCTATTGCTCCTTGTTCTTAGACACGGTCTCTTTATGTAGTCTTGGAACATGCTATGGAGGCCAGGCAGAGCTCAGAGATCGCCTGAGTGCTGGGAGTAAAGGTGTGTGCCATCACACCCACCTTTCCTTCTCTTTTTCTTTTTTTAATATTTATTTATTTATTATGTATACAATATTCTGTCTGTGTGTATG
>NW_004949166.1:1531165-1531673 GCF_000317375.1 Microtus ochrogaster | reverse complement strand
AAAAAAAAAAAAAACCAAAAAAAAACCAAAAAACATATTATTCTCAAATTCTTGTTCTCTTGCATCCAGTTTCACAACTACTTGGGCTGCAGATATATGTCACTGTGCCTTGATGTCTTAATTCAGACAAATAAAAATTAGACTAAAATCTAGAGTTAGAGATTGTTGTGTCACCTGAAATGGGTGGTGGGAACTGAACTTGGAACCTCTGGCAAAGCAGCAAGTGCTACTTAACTACAGAGCCATTTCTCCAGGCTTGCTCCCTGCTCCTGCTTTTCTATTTTTACATCTTTTGTTTGCACACATTGAAAAGCAGGGGAAAGAGATTAATACAGCAACATGGGCAATTGTTTAGTTACAGAACCAACCACTTTAATACTTTAATCCCAGTATTCAAGAAAACATCTGAGCCGGGCGGTGGTGGTGCACGCCTTTAATCCCAGCATTTGGGAGGCAGAGGCAGGCGGATCTCTGTGAGTTCGAGACCAGCCTGGTCTACAAGAGCTAG
>NW_004949166.1:1528987-1530575 GCF_000317375.1 Microtus ochrogaster | reverse complement strand
GGTGCCCGTCTTGGAACTAGCTCTTGTAGACCAGGCTGGCCTCGAACTCCCAGAGATCCGCCTGCCTCTGCCTCCTGAGTGCTGGGATTAAAGGCATGCGCCACCACTGCCAGGCCTGGAAGGTTTTAATTTTAACATCTGTAGAGCCTCAGGGTCAGGGCTTCCTGAGCCCCTGCCCCCAAACTCTCTCTCTCTTTTAATAAAGATTTATTTTATTATTATGTATACAGTGGTCTGTCTGCATTTATGCCTGCACGCCAGAAGAGGGCACCAGATTTCATTACAGATGGTTGTGAGTCACCATACAGTTGCTGGGAATTGAATTCAAGACCTCTGAAGAGCAGTCAGTGCTCTTAACCTCCGAGCCATCTCTGCAGGCCCCTGTCCCCAATCTCTTAAATTAATTGAACTTAAGGGAAAATCTGCATGTTTTCCCTTGGGCACCTGGGTACACATGGCTGAAGATATTCCAGTCTGGTCATCCAAGGATTAAAGAATGAGGATGGTAAGCATGAACCAGGCAGAGGCTGTCCTTACATAAGTAACTTCCTAGAGGACCAGGGTGCTCTAAGTTGGACTGCAGCTACTTCTGGGCACATGCATAACACAGCTTGAGACGATACCTGAAATAGTCAAAGGCCGTTGAGTAGATCTTCTCTCGAAGCACGTTTCGAATGGTTGCATTTGGAACCACATCAGCATGTAGGAGGGACAGGCCCAGGGTCAGCAGTCTGGAAAAGAGCCATAGGGTTGAAGCCCTAGCCAAGGGCTGAGCCCCAAGCAAACCCCAGGACCCCTGCAAATAGAGCCCAGAAACATTACAGCCAGGGTGTGGTCACTTAGTTATGCTCTCTGTCTCCCTGAGACAAAGTCTCAGATGTTGCAAGCTGGCCTTCAATACCCTTTTGGAGTATGAAGATAAACCTGAATTTCTGATCCTCTTGCCTATGTCTTTTAGGTATCAAGATTACAGTGGTTTTTTTTTTTTTTTGTTTTGTTTTAAAAAAGATGGTGGCGCTGGGCGGTGGTGGCACACGCCTTTAATCCCAGCACTTTGGAGATAGAAGCAGGTGGATCTCTGTGAGTTTGAGGCCAGCCTGGTCTGATGTGGGAGTGTCATATATCAATCTCCGCTCCTATTACAACATTGGTCTACAGAGTGAGTTCCAGGATAGCCAGAGCTACAAAGAGAAACTTACTCTTGAAAAAGAGAAACAGAACAAAACAAAAAATTTTTCTATGAATGGGCAAAGATATTGTACAGTAAAGGCCTAAAGTAAAAATAATTAGTTAATTAAAATAAAAGTTCTACACTAAGATGTAGCTCATTAGCCTCACACTTGTGTGGCAGAGTAAGGCCCTGAACCACATAAAAACCTGCAGGTAAAAGAGCTCCGAGAGGGTTGTAGAGTGCATGCCTAGCATGTCCAGTGCCAAGTTCCAGCCCTAGCATTGCATAAAGTGGATATGGAAAGACTTTTCCTCCACCCTTCCTGAGACAAGGTTTCTCTGTGTAGCCTTGGCTGTCTTTTTTTTGTTTTGTTTTGTTTTGTTTTTCGAGACAGGGTTTCTTTTTTTAAAATTTTTT
>NW_004949166.1:1527146-1528547 GCF_000317375.1 Microtus ochrogaster | reverse complement strand
CCTGGAACTAGCTCTGTAGACCAGGCTGGTCTCAAACTCACAGAGATCCACCTGCCTCTGCCTCCCGAGTGCTGGGATTAAAGGTGTGCGCCACCCCCCCCACCACCCCCGGCTCTTGGCTGTCTTGGAACTCCCTCTGTAGACCAGGCTGGCCTTGAACTCAGAGATCCGCCTGTCTCTACCTCACCTCCTGTGTGCTGGGATTAAGGCGTGTACTACCAGTGTCCAGCCTCTATGATATTTTGTCTGGACTAAAAGTTCCAGTCTCTTAAGCAGTCTGCAGCTTAGTCCCCATTGGGACAGTGCTACAGCAGCAGAATGTTTAATTCCATCCAGAGGGGGAGGCTGATGTGAGGCATAGGTGGGGGCATTTCTGCTCCTGTCTGTGGAGAGCTTAGAATCCTTGGGTGGAGATCTTCAGGAGTCAAGTTTTTGGGTAAGACACAAGATCTCTGCACAGGGTTGGAGAGATGGCTCAGAAGTTAGGAGCATTGGCTATGCTTCCAGAGGTCCTGAGTTCAATTCCGAGCAATCACATGGTGGCTCACAACTATTTGTAGTGAAATCTGATGCCCTTTTCTGGTATAAAGGCGTGCATGTAGATAGAACACTGGTATACATAAAGTAAATAAATCTTTTTTTTTTTTCCCCGAGACAAGGTTTCTTTGTAGCTTTGGAGATCCTGTCCTGGAACTAGCTCTTGTAGACCAGGCTGGCCTTGAACTCACAGAGAGCCACGTACCTCTGCCTACCTAGTGCTGGGATTAAAGGCATGTACCACCACCATCCCAGAATAAATAAAAAGATCTCTGCACAGTGAAATGCCACAAAAATCTCACAAACAGGTTCAGGTGGGTTCTTCTTGAGGGACAGACTGCAGCTATAGCCTGACAGTGATACGGGCCCTGTGGAACAAGCATCTTCACATGTAGCAATCAGGGTGACCTGGATCCAGGCGTAAGAGGCTCTAGAGGCATTGTGGACAGTAAGGCTGGGCTAAGGCATGGTGCAAGAAGGGTGGAGTATATCATGGATACCCCAGAGGTGGTTTGCACCAGCCAAAGGCATAGATGCTACCTATGCAGCCAATGAGTCCTAGTAGATGGCCTTCATCTACTCCAAGTGGTTTGGATAGAAAAGGAAGCAAGAGCAATCAGACCCACCATTACAAGGGAGCCAAACATATGTGGCTACACAGGAAGGCAGAGAAAAGGAGGGCAAACTGCAAATGGTGACTTTTCTGAGTGAATCTATGAGGCCAGCTGATCCTATGGGTGAAGGCTGATCCAGTGTGGTGGTGGAGGCAGACGGAGGAAGTCTATGACAGCTACCAGCCCCTGGAAAGGACCAGGAGGAATTACTCTCTAGTAACTTGTTTCTTTTTTCTTTCTTTTTTTTTTT
>NW_004949166.1:1526473-1526836 GCF_000317375.1 Microtus ochrogaster | reverse complement strand
CTTCAAGCTGATGAGGGAGAGGGACTTGATCGGGGGAGGGGGAGGGAAATGGGAGGCGGTGGGGGGGGCAGAAATCCTTAATAAATAAATAAAATTTAAAAAAAAGTATAGGTCAGTGGCAGAGTGGACACTAACAAGAGGACTGGCCCTTCTTTGTAGTTGGTTTGAGGAGTGTGGTTCTAATGGGTGGTCAGGGGTCATGGGGTCACGTTCTGCAGTTCTAATGGGTGGTCAGGGGTCATGGGGTCACGGTCTGGAGTTCTAATGAGTGGTCAGTGATCATGGGGTCAGGGTCTGGAGTTCTAGTGGATGGTCAGTGATCATGGGGTCACGGTTTGGCATTCTAATGGGTGGTCAGTGATC
>NW_004949166.1:1521561-1526338 GCF_000317375.1 Microtus ochrogaster | reverse complement strand
GATCATGGGGTCAGGGTCTGGAGTTCTAATGGGTGGTCAGTGATCATGGGGTCAGGGTCTGGAGTTCTAATGGGTGGTCAGTGATCATGGGGTCACGGTCTGGAGTTCTGATGGGTGGTCAGTGATCATGGGGTCACGGTCTGGAGTTCTGATGGGTGGTCAGGGGTGATGGGGTCACGGTCTACAGTTCTAATGGGTGGTCAGGGGTCATGGGGTCACGGTCTGGAGTTCTAATGGATGGTCAGTGATCATGGGGTCAGTATACAGTTCTAATGGGTGGTCAGTGATCATGGAGTCACGGTCTGCAGTTCTAATGGGTGGTCAGTGGCCATGGGGTCACGGTCTGGAGTTTTAATGGTGGTCAGTGATCATGGGGTCATGGTCCGGAGTCTATTTTTTTTTTAAGATTTATTTATTTATTAAGCATACAATGCTGGCAAGGAAGGCACCAGGTCTCATTACAGATGGTTGTGAGCCACCATGTGGTTGCTGGGAATTGAACTCGGGACCTCCGGAAGAACAGCTAGTGCTCTTCCCCTCTGAGCCATCTCTCCAGCCCCCTGGTCTGGAGTTCTAATGGGTGGTCAGGGGAGATGGGGTCACAGTCTGGAGTTCAGGGAAGAGGCAGACAGAGAGCCTCTACCATGTCTGGGAAGATAAGCACACTGGTACTAGCCATGGGCCCCTCACAGATGATAGCAGAGTTCACGTTCTAGTGAGAAAGACTGGACTTGAGGAACAGGGGTTGAAGAGGATTTTGGCCAGCCATAGGCTCATGGTCTCATGTCTTCTACGTGTTCCTCCTGATAACAGTGCCATAAGATTTACTCTACATTGCACAGAAGCATCACAGGACACTCCACCCACCCATATCATGATTCATATGTTATACACATGCCCCACATGCCAGTAATAAGACACCCAGATGCCCCCAGAGAAAGAGAGTCCTCACTTGAAACGTGGTCCAATGGCTGCCACATGCCTGTTCATGCTCCCCTTCGCTCCACCAATATTCAGGGACATGGAGCGCTGCAGCAGGCTTGAGAAGATCTCCACCTGGTCAGAGCTACAGTACTTGGCAATCTCAAACCGTTGTACCAGGAACTAGATAAGAAGGGAAGCAAGTTGTATAAGTTGGTGTGGGCCAGTCTCAACCCAGCGCTAGTGAGAGCAGCTAGTAAGAGGGTTCTGGTGACAGGAAGGCAGGGAGAGCCAGAGGAGGGGCTCTAAAGGGTACCCTTTCTCTCAGATCAGGACCCCTAGGCTGGCTGCTATGCCAACCTACTGCAGGTGTCCCCGAGGCTGACCATACAAAGCACAGCAGAGTTTGGTAGGCCACGTACATCGATCCAGATGTAATGGGGTGTTACGTCAGGGGGACACGGTCTAGGCTGACTTGCTTCTGATGCCGCCAGGGGGTCTGCTTCCTTTGTTTCAGCAGAAAAGAGGCCGGACTTCTGCTCCACTGTCATGTGCCAGGCTCCTGCCATCTCCCGCATAAACTGCAAGTGAGAAGGCAGTGTCAGCCCCTCCGGAAAACAGAACGGGCCACTTGCCTTTGATTTACTGCATAAAGCTCAATGTGGCAGCTCTTGTGTATGGTCACATCATGCAAGACTCTGAAGCAGGAGGACGGTAATGAGTTCAGGTTTGGCCTGGGCACAGTGTGAGTTTCAGAACAACTACTGCTACAGAATGAGGTGCTTTCTTAAAAACAAATACAAGCCAGGTGGTGGTGGCGGCGGCGGCGGCGCACACCTTTAAACCCCAGCACTCAGGAGGAAGAGGCAGGAGGATCTCTATAAGTTTGAGGTCAGCCTGGTCTACAGAGCTCCAGGACAGCCAGGGCTACACAAAGAAATCCTATCTCAAACAAACAAACAAACAAACAAACAAACAAAACCCCAGCACCTCACTTCTCTACTTCCTTTTCCTCCTGCTGCCCAAAGCATAGATGGCACTCGTGTTAAGGATAGCACTGTCATAGATGGAAGCCCAAGGATGTCAAGGAACTACACCTGCCAGTGGCTTCTCTTGGACTCTGGCCTCTCACTACTGTTAGTATAGGGAACCCAGGACTGATGGGGCCAAGGAGCCAAGCAGAGGCCAGACTCTCACTCATCTGTCTAAATCCACTCTGTGCCAGGGCCTCCCAGCCTCTGGGAACAAACAAAGGCACACAGTCCAAGAAGTAAGCAGGAGGCAGAGGATAATAAACCTGAGAAAGCACAGGGCGGAGCATGAGGGAGAATGTGCAGGCAGGGTAGCCAGGGAATGCTGGTGGGATGGCAAGGAACACTGGACACAAGGCCTGGAGATGGCCAGCGGTGACATGTTCATCTAAGGAGAGGAGATGACATGCACTAGGCAGGAACCAGTCTGCAAGAGCAGGAGCAACAGGACCCAGCAAAGCTACAGCGGAGCACGCGAGTAGACAGAAAGGGACAAAGGTAGGTGGCAAGTGGAATCTGAGGTCACAGGACAAGTTTGTCAGTCTAGATAAGGTTGGTGGGAGAGGATCGATGGGTCTGGGAACCAGAGAGATTCAATGCAGTCAGGTTTTTCTGGCATGCTCCTATTGCACACAGAGGGAAGTATGGAGGCAGGGAGATCACTGTGGTAGTTTGAAGATGTCCCCATGTGATTTAGGCATTTGAATGCTTGGCCCCAGTTAGTGGCTGTTTCAAAAGGTGCCGGAGGGCCGGGCAATGGTGGCGCACGCCTTTAATCCCAGCACTCGGGAGGCAGAGGCAGGCAGATCTCTGTGAGTTCGAGACCAGCCTGGTCTACAGAGCTAGTTCCAGGACAGGCTCCAAAGCCACAGAGAAACCCTGTCTCGAAAAAAAAAAAAAAAAAAAAAAACGAGTCCCAAATAAACTCTTCCTTTTATACGTTGCCTTGATAGTGTTTCACAGCAATAGAAAAGTAACTAATCACTGGGTATGGTGGTTCAACGAGAATGCCCCCATAGTCTCAGGTATTGAACACTTGGTCTCCAGTGGGTAGCACAGTTTAGGGAATGGAACCGTTAGGGGTGTGACTGGGTGGACGTTGAGAGTTTATAGCCTTCTCCATTTCTAGTTCACTCTCATTGCTTTGTGTTGGAGAAATCAGCCCTGAGCTCTCAGCTGCCTGCTTTGACGACCTAACACACTGGGGCGGGGCTGCTTTAAGGTCAGGGGAAAGATAAAGGAGGCCAGGGCCCCAGGGGTAGCTGAAATGCTGGGACGTGACTAAATTCTGGATCTACTTAAAGGTAAAAAGATAAAGCTAGTAGACTATTTGGTGGGCCATTTGTAGGAAGTGTGGAAAGGAGCTCTAAGGTGTCGGTGAGGCGTCTGGTCCACGCAGAGATAAGGTAGCTAAGGTATTGACTATAATGAGGTGGTCAAAATGGGAAGCAACTGGGGCTCTGTAGTCCAGGCCTTTTGCGATACTGGAACTTGCAGGTAAGTGCTCTTCCACTGAGCTATATACCTAGAACTGGTTTTCCCCACTAACTAAATTAAAAAAAAAAAAAAGGTGTATGAGTACTTTGCCTACATGTGTGGGCGTCATGTGCACGTGGGTCCTGGAGACTGAACCCAGGTCCTCTGTGAGAATGTCAGGTGCTCTGGACTGCTGAGCATCTCTCCAGCCCCTTTCCAAGTTTTGAGACAGGATCTCAGGAAATCTGTCAGGTGGGGCTTGAATTTTGGATCTTCCTGACTCAGTTTCTTGTACAGTTAGCTGAACTATGAACTTAGGCTACCAGGCCCAGCTGAAGCTGACCCTGACTGTCAGTTGGGGTGCTTATCAGCTAACTTTGTGGCACTTGGTGTCAGGTGACTAGAATACCACTTAAGACCGGCAGTGCCAGGAATGGAGATTCTGGCAGTTCTGTAGGTGACACTGAGGCAAAGGGACGTTAGGGTACAGATGCTGAACAGTCCTGCTGGGTCCATCTCCTCTCTCTCTCTCTGTCTCTCTCTGTCTCTCTCCCTCCCCCCCCCTCTCTCTTTTTGGTTTTTCGAGACAGGTTTTTGTAGCCTTTGGAGCCTGTCCTGGAACTAGCTCTTGTAGACCAGGCTGGCCTTGAACTCACAGAGATCCGCCTGCCTGTGCCTCCCGAGTGCTGGGATTAAAGGTGTGCGCCACCACCGCCCAGCTTTCTTTCTCTTTTTAAAGACATGATTTTACTGTGTAGCCCTGGCTGGCCTGCAACTTGTTATATAGACCAGGCTAATCTTGAACTCACAGAGATCCACCTGCCTCTACTTCCCAAGTGATGGGATCAATGGTGTGCACCTCCACACCCAGTCATGAAGCGTCTCTTGGAAGGAGTCCCTGAGAAGAAGTTAGATCCCACCATGGGTGCTTTCAGGACCAGAGCCTGGGACAGGTATTATGTGAGGTCTGTGTTCCACCTTGTTTGCCACTAAGGCTCCTTAGGTGCTCAGATAACCCACTCTAAATACAGACAGCAAGTTCAGACACTCAAGAGCACCTGGATTGACAATAGTGGTCACAAACACTGCTCTGTCCTATGACGCTGAATCAGTTCTGATTCTCTGCCTCTAGAGGAGGGGTGTGGTGCTACAAACTGTGCAGGAGAAGCCTGACACAGTTGGGAAATGAGACCTTGCCTCAAAACCAAGTGGGTGTATTAAAAATAATGCATGCAGGTGGTGGCGCACGCCTGTAATCCCAACACTCGGGAGGCAGAGGCAGGCGGATCTCTGTGAGTTCGAGACCAGCCTGGTCTACCAAGGGAGTTCCAGGACAGGCTCCAAAGCTA
>NW_004949166.1:1507416-1521461 GCF_000317375.1 Microtus ochrogaster | reverse complement strand
AAAAAAAAAAAAGAAAAAAAGAAAAAAGAAAAAAAAAAGCATGCAGGTGGGGCTGGGGAGATGTTGCTATTGGAGAGAACCTTGGTTCTGTTCCATGTACCCAGCCATTTCTAACTTCAGTCTGAGGAGATCTGATGCCTTCTTCTGACCTCCTCAGGTACTAGGCACACATGAGGTGCACAGACATATGTGCAGACAAAATAACTATACATACAAAATAAAAAAATTACAAAAATATTACAAAATGTTTTCTTCAGGTTACAAAATATACATGACATATACATGAACATGTATCTTGCATATGGGACTTGTGCTCCATAAAATATATTTTATTGTCTAATTGCAAATATTCAAATATTCTGAAATCTGAAGAAAAAAACCCCAAAATCTGAAATAGCTTTGGTAGCAAGCATTTCAGAAAAGCTATACTCAATATGTATAATCTTGTCTAGAGGCTCCATGAAGTAGTAAATCTAGAGAAACAGACCCAGGGTAAAGTGGGTGATCCTGCAATTAGTTAAGAAAGCAACTGCTCCCAGTCAGCTGTGGCATCAATGGACATGTAACAGACAGCCTGCTGGTCTCACCACAGACTGCTTTCTATCCTGAGCCTTCCATAGTTAGGCTCTATAAACACCACTCCATCATCATACCTTTTATCACGATGCCACCTCTCGGCCCCCCACCCACAGAGCTAAGCTGGGCGCAGTCTCTTACAGGCACTTCCACTCCATTCTTGCCAGCCAGCAGCCACTCCCAGCAGGCCAGCGCGGTCTCCATGCCATGCTCATTGAACATCCGGAGGGGACCCCAACACAGGTGATGGAGCAGCTGCGGGTCACAATCTGGAACCAAACACAAGTTAGTCAAAGGCTCCTGATTCTGGCTGGGCCTGAACATGGCTTCCCAAGGCTGATGTGGGAGCCAGCACTAGCTGGGGCCAAGAGGGCCTTTTATTTGCTGCTGGCTCACGAGAGATGCAAGTGTTTCCACTAGCAGCACTCGGCTCTTTCTCTGACAGGATTTCAGGTTATCAAGGACTCCTAAGCAAACATCCACTTAGAAATGAACCCAGCATCCCGCGGATTCTGTGTGTTACCTTTGCTGCTAATGAGCATTGCGGTCAGCTTGAACATGGCCTGTGTATAGTGCTGAGGATTATTGTGGTCCAAAGCTGTAGTCAGATCCTGGACCATCATTTTGTGCAAGTTAGATTTCAGGCCTGTGGCCCCCGAGAACCGAATCATTCCATGTACCTGTGGAGAAGTATATTTATCAGCAGCTCTGCCAGAAAGCCAGGACCACGAGTGAGGCCCTGGCTACCAGCTGACTGAGCTCACTGTCCCAAATGAAGCTCAGTTCAATGATGCTGCTGTCATTAAGCATCTCTTCAAGATTTATGTTAGTGTTTTCACCAACTCTGTTCCTTGAAGGTGGAGACACATACTCATCATTGTACACAGTGCTAAGCCTGGACAGGGCATAGGAACATTAAGTTAGATAAATAAACTTACCTCAGATTCAATATGACTCAAACAACAAAGTCAGCTTCACTACTTTTCATACATAATTTTCCCACCAGAGGGTGTTACTTTATTATTCATATACTTGGCTATATAGAAGATAGGACTCTTCCCAAAAACTAAGCCTATTCACTAAAGGTCTGTGGCATACTGCCACAACAGCATCCTAAAGACATGGGCTAAGCTCTCTCGGGACTCTCTGTCAAAGCTCACTCAAGAAGAGCAGCCGTTGGGTTAAGCAAAAAGCAGGGTATTCAGGGGAGGTGAGCCAACTCCCAGACACTACTGTGATAAATGCTGTCTCCACCTCCAGCGTTAGCCTGGAATAACTGTTGTGACTGGAAGCCTTCTGTGGAGTCAGCAGGTATGGTTCCTGAGCCTACTTTTGGCAAGTTATTTAGTCTTAGGAGCCTCTGTTTCTTTACCTGTAAGACTAGAATATTGGTATGTATATCTTATCAGTATTCAGAGAATGCACGACACACAGCCCATGCTTGCTACCACTAAACAGAATGTCTTGGCATGCCCGAGTGTGTCCACATAAAATCACTTTCTTGCAGAGGTGCTAATTAACTGTCATAAGTGTACCAGAATATTCTGATTTTGCTTGTATCCAGGTTCCTCAAGTCACCTGAATGGAGAAATTCCCTATCATCCACATCCCTCAGTCATGTTCCACTGTGAAAGAGCCAAGTGGCATCAAATCAAGATGCTCAGAACAGCCTCTGACACAAGGGCAAGAGAAGTACCTCGCCCGCATAGCGGTTGCGCAAGTTCAAGGATGCCATGAAGTTGGAGTAATCTTTCTTCACACAGGCTGGCCGTTCAGTTAGCTGAGTTGCCTACAGACAAGTACAGAGAATTATTTTAGATGGTGAAACTTAGTCTTTTCCTCATGTTTAACTTGGTAAACCAGGTAGGAAGACTATTTTTGTCTTCAGCACCTGCAAGCTAATGTAACATTCGAGAGCACTAGCTAGAGACTATAAGCCTCAGGACAAAACTAAATAAAAAACTAAAATATTCTTTTTTATTTTTGTTTGTCGAGACAGGGTTTCTCTGTGTAGCCCTGGACTCACTCTGTAGACTATGGCGGCCTTAAACTCACAGAGATCCGTCTGCCTCTGCCTTCAGAGTGCTGGGACTAAAGGCGTGCGCCACCACCACCTTGAGGACCTTCCCTTTCTTAGGTGCCTCACCCCTGTTCCTCCACATAGCACATTCCACAGCCCATCCACAGCCCATGCAGAGGGTTGATCATTGAAGCCCATCTAGCAATATTCTGGGTTCAGACTGACTAAGTGTCAGGGGAGGAGGGCTAGAGTAAACACAGCCGCAATCTGCAAGGCCATCATCACCAAGGGTTACTGTCTGTCTGATCCTGATTTAAACTTTGGGCCTAATTTAACTCAAACTACTGCATTTGATTTTCTTTCTTTTTGGTTTTTCAAGACAGGATCTCTCCACAGCTCTGGAGCCTGTCCTGGAACCAGCCCTTGTAGACCAGGATAGCCTCAAACTCACAAAGATCCGCCTGCTTCTGCCTCCCAAGTGCTGGGATTAAAGGCATGCGCCACCACCGCCTGGCTAAACTACTGCATCTGAATCTAAATGTATCTTTTTTTTTTTTTTTTTGGTTTTTCCAGGCAGGGTTTCTCTGTGGCTTTGGAGCCTGTCCTGGAACTCCCTTTGTAGACCAGGCTGGCCTCGAACTCACAGAGATCCGCCTGCCTCTGCCTCCCGAGTGCTGGGATTAAAGGCGTGCGCCACCACCGCCCGGCTAAATGTATCTTAAACAAAGCAAGCTGAAGCTGGGGCACACGTGTGCATTTGAGCACATTCAGGAAACAGAATCATGAGAAGTCCAGCAAATGGTCCAGACATGTAGTTCTCAACCTCTGAGTTGTGACCTCTCTAGGGGCCACATATCAGACATCCCACATATCAGATATTTACATTATGATTCATAATAGTAGCAAAACTACAGTTATGAAGGACAGCAATGATGAATGACCTGAGCAGCCTACTTAAAGGGACATCACCTGAATGGCAGAGAAGCTTTTTCTTACCAGGACTAAGAAGATCAAAGAAGAAATCTTCTAGAGGTTTGGCCTGCTCAAGGTAATCGAGGTTGATGGTAAAACTGCCTTGTTGCTCAAAAAAGTCAGGGCATAGGTAAGACTGGGGAAATTACATTGTACATGCAGACCCCAGAGTTCAGGACAGGTAAAAAGGATAAATAAAGACCCTTACCAAATTAGCCTTTGGAATCTGGCACCAGAGACTGGGTACAGCTCCTTCCCCTAGCCCTGTTCTGTGTACGAAACACCCCGTCTCAGCTTGGACTAACCCCCTATGAGACCCCCCTATTAGTTTCCTAAGGCCCCTCATGACCCATTTGCTCACAAACCCCATCTGCAGGCACGGTTGAAGGCTCTCCAGATCTCCGAACCCAGGCATATAGAGACCCCTGGCCACCCTGACACCTGGAAATCTCGCATCCGTTCCAGAATTGACACCTGGGGTATATCCGGAGGGACATGAGAAAAGCTACAGCACCCCACAGCCAGAACAGCAGCTGCCCGCTCATACCTGCAATCCATGCCTTCTCAAGTCCTTGCTTTGATACCCCTGCCCTTACCCCTGATTTCTGTCAACTAGTGGCAGAGCTAGCCCCCTGGGATATCCGAGATACATATCCCCCACAGCTGCCCCTGGAGGCTGGCAAAAAAAAAAATTTCCCCTGGAGGAAATATTTGGACACGGGGGTTCAGACATCTCCCCCACTTGTCTCCCAGGGGCGAGAAGCGGGACTGTCTCCATGGGTGTCGGGAAGGACTTAGGGCACTAGACCCTCCCTAAGAGGGCCCTAGCTATCCCTGCTACTGCCCGCTGGACTAAGCTACTCTCCCTGCTTCTCTGCTGGCACCTCCCAACACCAGCCTGGGCACCCGGAAATCTCACACCCGTTCCAGGTTGGCGATTCTGTATATGTTCAGAGACACCGGTCCCAGAACCTTAAACCTCGCTGGAAGGGACCCTACACCTACTGCCCTCAAAGTGGATGGTATTGCAGCCTGGATGCATGCATCTCACGTCAAGCCTGCACCTTCATAGGATGACCCAGGACCATCCAAATGAAAGCTTCAATGTACCCAAAATCCTCTCAAGGAGGCCTGACTCTGCCAGGCTTGCTGATCTTTGCCCTGACTAACTTTGAGACTGGGCATACCTTAAGGCTAGCCACTGGAGTTCATCCCCTGAATACCTGGTTCCCCCAGCTAACTTTTGACCTATGTGTTTTAGCAAAAGCCTCTTGGGAGGATACTGAGCAAACCCATGAAAACTTTTATCCTGTATGCAAATACTCTAAATGATATATTTGTCCGGGGGAAAAAGCAGTATGGGAGGGGCCTAAAGTATTTTATTATGCTGCCTAAAAATGTAAAACCAATGTCAGTGTATCCTGGTTGAGGGTTAACAAAAAGGACTTAGTCTCTTTCACCCATACCACACCAGAAAAAAATTTGAAATCACAATCACTTTCACTGAGAAAAAAAAATAGCTAACCAGTTAACAGGCAATACTTGGGGTTTATAGTTATATGATCCAGGAAGGAAAGACATAGGGATTCTGTTCACCCTGTGAGTTGTTGTAACAACTCCTGCTTCACTGCTGGCAAGCTCTAATATAGGCCAGTGACTGTTTAATCTGATAGTGGGAGCCTTTTCTTTGCTAAATAGTACTGACCGCAGCTTGACACAATCTTGTTGACTATGCTTGTCAACAAAACCTCCCTATTATAAAAAAAACAACACTGGTTTGTCAATCTCTGTGTACAGATCCAAATGGTCCTCCAAATTTACTAATATCTCAAGATTGAGATATTTGACCAAATAAGAGGAGGGAATGTAAGACTTTAAGACAATCCTGAAGCCATTTTTGAATCCTCTCAGCCTCTGTGCCATAGTGCTTCCCCTCCTCCCCTGGGAACCAAGGACCTAACAGCTACACTCGCACGTACTCAGTTCCTGAACAATTACCCATATACGTATGTTTTGGTTCGGTCCCCTGGGAAACGGGGTCAAAATGACCTCTTACCTCATCTGATCTGGCAACATCTCTCCAGTCAATTATTGTAATAGTCCTTTCAAATAAGCCAATCAGAATAGTCAAAGAACAACCCCCCTTGCTTCTGTGGCCCCTTTAAAAGTAGACTGTACCAGCTATTCGAGGTCCCTCGGCTTCCCGAATGCTGGGGGACCCTGTCATGACAGAATTAATAAAATCCTCATGCTTTTGCATCGGCTGTGGTGTATGAGATGGTCTCTGGGGGTGACTCCTTCTCGGTGTTTGGACGCTAGAGTCCAACAGGGTCACAACATGAGAAACCGTATTAGCCGGGCGGTGGTGGCGCGTGCCTTTAATCCCAGCACTCGGGAGGCAGAGGTAGGTGAATCTCTGTGAGTTCGAGGCCAGCCTGGTCTACAAGAGCTAGTTCCAGGACAATCTCTAAAGCTACAGAGAAACCCTGTCTCGAAAAAAAAAAAAAAAAAAAAAAAGAGAAACCATATTAAAGGGCTGTAGCACTAGGAAGGCTGAGAAGCACTGCTCCAGACAAACGTGACTATGATATAATGCTATGTGTGTCTGAGGCCAGTTCCTTCTCTCTCTCTAGACTTAGAAGGTCAGATTTCATCAGTGTATCAAGTGTTATCTGTAAAATAGTATATATTTCAAAACTTAAGCACAATGGGTAAATATCTGTATGGATGGCTACCTCTTTTGGAACCTTGTCAAATTCCTATTCATCAACAGCTATCCCATGTACCCTATAAATGTGTGGGATATGGGTGTCGGGGGCCTTCATCAGAGTCTATATATGGGCGGAGTCCTTCACCCTATAATATTGCTCTCCAAGGTTAGGGGCTCACTGTTTCATAGGGTATTCGCACATACTCCAAGAGTCGTGTTCTGCTTGTTGTAGCCGGCAAAGTGAAGGATGCTCTCAGTGGCCATGGCTAATCCTGTGTGCTGGGACAGTCCGGACACCCAGTTCTGATGCTTATTCAGATACTCCTGAAATAGAGAAAACAAGCTACTTCACTTAATGGAAAGGAAAACTCTAAAAGTATTAAGAAAGCAGCAGGTCTGAATCCAGGTTTCAGGGCTGATTCTGCCCTGCCCTGCAGCTGTGGGACCTGACATCAGTAAGTCGAGCCCCTAGCTGATTGAGGATGCCCCCTGATCTCTGAGTGGCAGGAATGTCAGGATCTACATGAAGACCATTGTTGACTGACAGTCTGCCAGCTGCTGGAAAAGAAGCTGCACAGGCTCAGGTCTGCTGTGAACAGGCAGGCTGTATGGTGGCCACACGGAGATCTCAGTTCTGCTCCTGCAGTACTCTGCTCCTGAGCAATGTGTGTAATAGACACCGGTATCCCAGATCAAGTATGTGAGCACGTGTGTTGGCGAGCAGGAGGGCACTGGGGCAAAGGGATCCATGGCAGAGAAAGAGCAAAAGGGAAGAGTTTTTTTCACTCTTGGGAGAGCACGGCCTCATCACCGCAGGAGCGGGAAAAGAAGAATGCATATTCACACAAAATACCAACATTCCTGTTAGGGATTTCCATAGCTGGGGAAGTCCACCTGGACTGGACACTATGGTGATGGGGACTGAATAATGGTTAAGTAAAAGACAAACTCAGATTTGCACTGAGACTGGGCCACTGTGGTGAGCACTGAGGGAGACTTGAGATGGCTGAGGCTGGGGAAGGGAGGGGCAGGCAGTGAGGCTGCCAATGAGCACTGCATGAAGTCAGGGCTCAGAAGGGATGGACTTCAGATGGGGAAAGCAGGAGAGACCACATTACAGTATGCCTGGTAGAAATATTATGACCCTTCCAGGCCTTATTATAGTCTATTTTCTTCTTAGGGCTAAGTTTGGTGGACACATTGCTAGGGCGGGAGGAAGCTTTACCTACTGAATCCTTTTTTGTTTCCTGAAGCCTTTGGGCACTAAAGGATTCCTGCTTTCCTTAGTAGCTATGGCTCTTTTCTTCTACATGATCTGAAGGAAACCAGATTTCTCAACTAATGCTTTGACGGAAAACCAGTCTCAAGAATCCAGGGGGGCAGCTGGGCAGTGGTGGCGCGCGCCTTTAATCCCAGCACCTGGGAGGCAGAGGCAGGCGGATCTCTGTGAGTTCGAGACCAGCCTGGTCTACAGAGCTAGTTCCAGGACAGGCTCCAAAGCCACAGAGAAACCCTGTCTTGACAAAAAAAAAAAAAAAAAAAAAAAAAAAAAAAACCCAAAAGAATCCAGGGGGCAAAATTTAAGATGACAGGATGTGACAGGGTGTAAATGGTGGCCTTATATAACCAGGCCTGGATTTGTCATATTCTGTGTGTAACTCTCCCCCATGTTAGGACCAGATGACCTCTCTTCCAGTATTACTTAATCCTTCCTGCTTAACAGCTCTGTGGAAGAAGGAACCTCACAGTGATCCTAGGCACAAACCATGCATTTCAAACTGCCTCCAAGTCTCTCAGAGCCAGCTGCTATACTCTTCCTGGGCTTCACTAAGAGGAATATTTTCTTAAATAGCTTCCCCTTGAGCCAGGTATGGTGGTTCACACCTTTAATCCTAGCACTCCGGAGACATAAGCAGGCAGATCTCTGAGTTCGAGGCCAGCCTGGTCTACAAAGCAAGTTCCAGGACAGTCAGGGCCATCACACAGAGAAAACTCGTCTCAAAACACAAACCAACCAACCAACAACCCCCCCTCCTCCGCAAAACCAACCAAACAAACCCAGGTCTCCTTGAAAAGTCCTACAGAGGCCCATTCATAGGCTTCATTCAATGGCCCGCTCTCTGGTAGCTCAGATCCCTTCTAGTGGGATCTGTTTTTTTCCCTTAAATCTTTATTCCTTCTAAGACAATATTTTCCCTTCTAGAAACTGGCATTTTTGTTCTCTTTGCAAGCCAGCAGTTTACTTTGAAGACATGCAGTGTAGCCTAGACAGAGCTCTGCTGGCATTCCAATCTTTGCTTCTGTCTGCTCACCAGGGCCCATCAAGGCTCCTCCCTCAGGTGCACATACCCCACCAAGCCTGGGTGGTATTGCTGCTGGCTTGTGGCACTGTCCGTGCCCCCCACCCCCCCCCCCCAACAACCTTAGCACCTTACCTAGTGTAGTGGTCAGACCCAAGCCCACTAACTCGACAAGCATACTCACCCCACAAGCAAGGCGCATCCAACAGAACGATCCCTGAGCACCAACTATTCTTGGGCTTCAGATTGACGTTCTTGGTCTCTGTTTATTCACACTAGTGTTGTTTATTTTTATTTTATTTTTTTACTTTTTGTTTTTTACTAGTGTTGTTTATACTTTGACTATTTTTTTGGTATTTGGAGAAAGTACCTGTAGGTGGGACTTAGTGACCGTGGGTGCCCACTTCATGGCTTCCTGCAGGATCATCCCACAGCGTGCAGCAAAGTCCTTCACAATGCTCTGGAAGTTGAACAACCTGAAGTTAGCCTATATAGGTTGTTGTGACTGTCACAGGCTGAATTGAGTCCCTTCCAAAGTCTTACGTTGAAGCACTGATCCTCAGAAACTAAGAATGAGTCTGCACTTGGAGACAGGCTTTGAAAGAGGTGATTACATTAAAAGGCCATTGGGGTGAGCCCTAACGCAGTGTATGGTATACTTATGCACATGAAATGTGGAAATATGAGGGACGCCACCATCAGAGGGAGGACCACATGGGAACACAGTGAGAAGGAAAGTGACCCCAGAACACTCTCCTGTTAATACTTTGTTCTTAGACTTTTTTTTTTTTTAGTTTTTCGAGACAGGGTTTCTCTGTGGCTTTGGAGCCTGTCCTGGAACTAGCTCTGTAGACCAGGCTGGTCTCGAACTCACAGAGATCCGCCTGCCTCTGCCTCCCGAGTGCTGGGATTAAAGGCGTGCGCCACCATCGCCTGGCCTGTTCTTAGACTTTTTATCCTCATAACTGTGAGGAAATAAATCACTTTCTTTAAGCCACACAGTGTATGGCAATGGATACGGAAGCTCTATCAGTGCGCATGCACCAACACCAAAGCTCCAGGGCATAGGAATTCTGACTGGACTATGGTCTGTAGTTCTTGTATAAGGCTGTGTGGCAGAACCTAAAACATAAACAGTGTACCTCAGGGCAAGTCAGGGACTGAAGGGAAAGACATGTTCTAGATGGTAAGAAAATCTCCACAGGTGCCACATTACTGTGTCCGGATTCTCACGAATGACAGCTTTTCCAACTAGGGAGGCCCAAGTTAGGGCACAACCCAGCCCTAGGCGGAGGAATGCTGAGCCTGGCCCCGGTTCAGTCCTCTGTAGCAGGGGCTCAAAGTCAGACTCCGTGGGGAGAGGAGCACCTTCCAGGACATCCTCCTCATCTGGGGCTATTTATTCTACCCACTTGCCAAGGGCAAGGCAAAGCTAGAGTCTGCCATTCTGTTCTCCAGTGAAAAGCTGGCATGCCTCAGAGGGCTGAGCTCTGAAAACTACGCTTGCTCAGTGCTTCTGAGGGGCTGTAGCTGACTAGCAGCTGGAAATGCCTTTGTGGCTGAAGCAGGAATGAATGCTGCAGAGACTGGACAGCACAGTGAGAAGCACAGGCCTGGAACACAGATAGGCTTGGGAATTCAGGAGCTCCTCCCGCGGTGGGACAGTGCCAAAACCCATCACACTGCTAAATGCTGGGGGCTTGAGGACCTGTCTTGACATTCCCAGGGAACCCCTTATTCTAGAGGACTAGGCGGGACTTACCTCTCGGGCTTCATATGTGTCAGGAACCGTAATCCGATATGGGGCATCAGGAATGTCGTAGTAAGGTTGGTCCTTGTGAATATCCTGGAAACATACAGGCCCCTAAGTCACTGAGGCTGCCTCTGCCAAACATGTGACTCAGGCAGCAATGTGTCTGCTACCCCTTCCCACCACATGCCCCACATGGACTCCAAACTTGCTGCAGCCTAGTGGGAGACATCAGGGAACAATGTGGGTAAGTGAGGCCAGGGTATCTGGAGGAGACATCGTACACAGAGTGGACAGCTCATGTGTCAGGCAGATCCACGCCACTGCGACACTCACAGCACTTAGTGACAGTGACAGGGTCTGCAGGATGTCCAACATGGTCTTCAGCACAGTCCCACTCCAGAGCAAGTGTGGAAACCTAGAGCAAGGAAAGGGGTCTCAGGACTGAGGAGATGAACTTTCTAGGAACTACACTGTCTGCCTCTATGCCTCCCCTGCACCAGCATGAGCCCATGGAGACATGGCACCTATCCACTTAGGCTCTCCACAGTGAGGTGTATGGTCAGAAATGTTCTCTGGCCAGCCCACCCTACTCCTGAGGCTGAATATAGGCTACACACATCCTTTCCAAAGCAACTCTAGTTTGTTTTGCTTTTAAAAATTTATTCATTTGGGCTGGAGAGATGGCTCAGCGGTTAAGAGCATTGCCTGCTCTTCCAAAGGTCCTGAGTTCAATTCCCAGCAAGCACGTGGTGGCTCACAACCATCTGTAATGAGGTCTGGTGCCCTCTTCTGGCCTGCAGGGATACACACAGAGAGAACATTGTATTTATTATGTATACACATAATAAATAAATAAGTCTAAAAAAAAGATTTATTCATTAATTATGTATACAGTGTTGTGGTCTGCATGTATGTCTGGCCAGAAGAGGGCGCCAGACCTCACTATGGATGGTTGTGAGCCACCCTGTGGTTGCTGGGAATTGAACTCAGGATCTATGGAAGAACACCCAGTGCTTTTAACTGCTGAGCCATCTTTCCAGTCCCAACAGTTCTAGTTTTTGATGGTAGCTCCCCAGTACCTTTCATGTTATGGCATCAACAGAAAAGAACATTGGAATGAAGTAAAACAGTCATGGGATGATGGCCCTAAGACTGGAAGGGTACTACCTGTGTGCAGTGCTCATCTTATATGTGACCCACTGTTCAAGTGGCCTGACTTAGATGTGTACTATATGTGCAAGGCTTGATCTCATAGTCTCTGGCTGGCTCTTGACCTATCCTCAGATTCTGCAATGCTTGGACAAGGTTGCTTGCATGCAGCCTCTGTGAGTCTCTAGAACCCCTAGATGGTCTTGGGAAGCTGAAGACAAGGTGTGTGTGCTAATTGGGTATTTACACCTCAGAGGCTACCCCAGCTTCCCTTCTAAATGTCTCAGTACACTGTCATGTTCTAAGACTGTGTTGTCTCTCAGTAAGAGAAGTGGGGAAATGCTTTTGTTCTTAGAAGCCCATAAGATCCTTATTCTACCTGGGACTTCTAGCTAGATCCTGGATTAGGATATGCTAAACTTGGTCTTATCAAATTATTTTAGGTAATACCAATGGCCCAGAATGAGTATGTTTCTAGGCTAAAATGCAGGCTGTAACAAACCTGAGGACATTCTTGGGAAGGCTGCATCAGCCTTAAGGTTTCTTCTGACTGTTATTTTCTGGACTGATGACGTAACCATGCCTTTTCTCTGTTCCAAACTACAAACATTTACACACAAGCACTAGAGGGAAGCCAAACTCACTTATCCACCAGACCAGACAGGTACTTGTCAGCCACTCTCCTTATTCTCTTGTGGATGTGGTTGAAGTTCACCAGCAGAAACTGGGCGTGCCGCTCAAGCTCTTCTTCATTCTCCTTGGTCTTGGCCTAGAGTGAGAAGAGAGGCACCATAGGGCTTTCCGTGTGCCGCCAGCAGCCACACGCTGGCGCTCCGGTGACGCTTACTTTATCTGCCATCATGTTCAGGAAGGCATCGAACACTTTGTCAGCAACAGCGATGACACACTGCATCATCCCTGAAATGAGACGGTGGTTCCCAGGATTAGGTACAGTCACAAAAATTACAAACAACCGCAAACTCACAGACTTGGAGAGTAGTACCAAGTTCTTTTGTACTTTCCTCGGCTTACTGGAAGAGTTACATCAGCCATAACAAGCCTGCATTTGTCAAAACTTAGAAACAGACACTGGTGCGACACCATCACCAGAACTTCAGCATTGACCTGGGTTTTTCTAATTCTCCCATTCACGTCCCTTTCTGTTCCTGGACACCATACAGACTTTGCTTACAACTCTTGGTCTCTTAGGATGTGTTGGTTCCTCAATCTATTCCTGGACTTCATGATCTTGGTATGTTAGGGACACAGGTAATTTAAAGATGGTCCCTCAGTTTAGCTATCTGATGCCTGCTCTTCAGGGTAAGATCTGAGAAACTTAGAGGGAATACCAGAGGTGATATGCCTTTCTTTTCTGGTTTCTTTTCATTTTTAAAAAATAAGGACGATGGTGGCGCACACCTTTAATCCCAGCACTCGGGAGGCAGAGGCAGGTGGATCTCTGTGAGTTTGAGCCCAGCCTGGTCTACAGAGCTAGTTCCAGGACAGGCTCCAAAGCCACAGAGAAACCCTGTCTCGAAAAACCAAAAAAAAAAAATTTATTTTCATTTTATGTGCATTGGTGTTTTGCCTGCATGTTTGTCAGATCTTGGGGTTACAGGCAGTTTTTAGCTGCCATGTGTGTGCTGGAATTGAACCTGGATCCTCTGGAAGAATAGTCAGTGCTCTTAACTGCTGAGCCATCTCTCCAGTCCCTCTTCTGGGATTCCTGAGACATGGTTTGACAGACTTGCTACTCAATGTGTAGCCCAGGCTAGACTTGAACTCATGGCAATACTCTTCCCTCAGACTTCTAGGTGCTAGGTTACAGGTGTTTGGCATCATGCCTGGCTCTGTGCTTTTCTCCTCTCATCCCATCAGGGAAGTATGATATCTATAGCTCTTATCATTTCTGATGTCAATTGTCATCACATGATCTCAGCAACTACATTCCCTTTTCATACTTATAAAACTAACACTCTGAGCTGAGGAACTTAGTGATACTCCGGAAGAGGAGTGGTGAGCGAGTTACAGCCACCACCGCCACCACCATCACCACCACCACAGATAATGTGTCTTTGGGGAGATATCTGCAATTATGTTGCTATCCTAATTTCTCTTTGAAATTTTGCTAGTTTTGGCTGCTCATGAGGATTTTCTATTATCTCCATTTCTTCTACTTTGTTTAGTTTTTCTGAGACAGGGTTTCTCTGTGTAGTTCTGAAGCCTGTCCTGGAACTTGATCTGTAGAGCAAGTTGGCCTAGAAACTCCAGAGAAACACCTGTACTCTGCCTCTTGAGTGCTGGGATTAAAGGTGTGCATCACCAATGCTCAGCTTCTACTTTTATTAACTGGAGTTCTTTAAGAAAGAGTTGCTTCTCTTTCCCTATTTTTTATTTATTCATTAATTAGTATGGACTCATGTCTTTAAAGTATATATATTCAAATGTATATTAAAAATATGTGAAATGTGGGTGGTGGTGGCACATGCCTTTAATCCCAGCATTCAGGAGGCAGAGGCAGGTGGATCTTTGTGAGTTCGAGAACAGCCTGGCCTACAAGAGCTA
>NW_004949166.1:1502687-1507054 GCF_000317375.1 Microtus ochrogaster | reverse complement strand
GAGACCAGCCTGGTCTACAAGAGCTAGTTCCAGGACAGGCTCCAAAACCACAGAGAAACCCTGTCTTGAAAAACAAACAAACAAACAAACAAACAAAAAAAAGTGATTTATTTATGTGCATGTCTGTGTTTATTGCACATGTATGTACAGGTGCCCAGACAGGCCAGAGTGACACTGGTCTCCTTGGAGGGTTGTTACAGGGATCTGAACTCCAGCCATTGACAGAGCAGTAGGTTCTCCTAACTGCTGAGCCATCTCTCTAGCCTCAAACTGACATGAGGTTCAAAGACTTTCAGGTATTAGAGCTGGTCATGGCAAACTCTCCTGTAATATTGGTATGCAAGTGGTCAAGGTAGGGTCACAAGTTGAAGCCCAACTTGAGCTATATGTTCAAAGAAAACAAAACCCACCAAGGCATGGTGGCACATGACTTTAATCTCAGCACTCAGGAGGCAGACACCGTTAGATACCTGAGTTCAAGGCCAGTCTGGTTTATAGATTGCGTTCCAGGACAGCCAAGGCTACATAGAGAAACCCTGACTCAAAAAATAAAAACAAAAACCAACCAACCAACCAACCAACCAACAAAACAAAACAGAGAGAGAGAGAGAACAAACCAAATAAATGCACTTGGTGCACCCACATTCACACAGGGAGCACTCACAGCATAAAGCCATACTGAAAATGGTATGAGGATTTACACGGTATTCACAATGTACTAGGTAATGTGAGTAATACAGACATGATTTAAAGCAAGCCTGCAGATGGGTATAGCTTCTATGAAAATCCTATGCCATTTTATAAAAGGAACAACAGTACACGTACCTCCGAGTGTAGTCTCCCTATTTTTGTTTTACACTTTGTATTAAACTTTACTCTTTTTAGAACATCATTATGATGAATATCTTTTATAATGTAAACTCATTTCAATTAAGTAAAATTATAAAAATACTATATATATTTACATCTAAATTACGATCTTTGATAAAATAATATATGACAACTTGTTCACTAAGAGTCCGTCTAGTTGGTTCCTTGGTCCTGTCGGCCTGCTATTGCTGTTTAGAAGCAGAACTGCCTTTGGCGACAGAAAGACGCTGCAGATCCATAAAGGACCATCGGAGCAGCTCTGGCTCTTTTCAGCAGAAGACATCAGAAACCAATGTCTGGATGCTGGTGCACTTTTGAACAGAGAGTGTACTCCTATTTTGTGTCCTTGCATCAGTGGCCCTCTACCACTGAGTTATATTCCCATACCCTCCCTTTGTGTATGTGTCATGTACGCTTGTCTGTACACCTGTGTGGGGCGTGCTTTGAGTGTGCACAGTTAGACACCAGAGGAGGACACTGCGTGTTTTCTTCTATCACTGTTTATCTAAGTTTTCTGATAGGTTCTCTCATTAAACTTGAAGCCTGTCATTTGGGTTAGGCTGGCCAGCCAGTGAGCTTCAGGAGCCCAGCTGTCTTGGCCCCACGACACGGAGGTCACAGGCGCACAGCCATTTCGCTTATACACGAGTGCTGGGATCTGAGGTCAGACTCTAGCAAGCACTCTTACCTACTGAGACGTCTCCCAGCCCTCTTTCGGTTTGGGGGTTTCTAAGTAATTCGGGCTTGCCTTGAATTCACAATTTTCCTGCTTTGGCTTCCCAAGGAGCCTGGATACCTACCTCCACCTCCTTGACAGCTTTCCAAGTATCCTGCCTTGCCCCTGAACTCCTTATGTAGCTGAGGATGATCTTGAACTTCTGATCCTCCTGCCTCCACGACCAAGTGCTGAGATGGCAGTGTATACTAGTATACCAGGTATGTGGTCTGGGAACTGAATACAGGGCTTTATGCCCACCAGGCAAGCACTTTATCAGCTAAACTACATCCCAGGCCACCCTGGAGTATTTTTAAAAAGAGTCTTTGGAGGCTGGAGAGATGGCTCGCTGGTTAAGAGCACTGGCTGCTCTTCCAGAGGACTGGGATTCAATTCCCAGCACTGACAAGGCAGCTCACCATGATTTGCCACCCTCACACAAACATACATGCAGGCAAAACATTAAATAAAAATAAATTTAAAAAAAGAAGGCCTGGTGATGATGGTGCACACCTTTAATTCCAGCCCTTGGGATGCCTCAGAGGCAGGTGGATCTCTGTGAGTTCCAGGATAGTCAGGGCTACACAGAGAAACCCTGTCTTAAAAAAACAAAAATAAATAAAGAAAAAATAAAAAATCAGAAGTCTTTCATATTTATTTTATGTGCATGTGCACTTGTGCGAATGGACTGTAAAGTCAGAAGACAATTTATGGAGTCTCCCAGCACTCAAGCTCACGCGGCAGGGTTTGGCAGCAAGTTCCTTTACCTGCTAAGCTATCCTTTTCTCTCTACTTTTTTTTTTTTTAAATAGAGTTTCTCTGTGTGACCTGGAACTCGTTCTGTAGACCAGGCTGGCCTCAGACTCAGAGATCTGCCTGCCTCTACCTGAGGGCTGGAATTAAAAGTGTGTGCCACCACTACCTGCTGCTGGTCCTACCTTGCAGTATTTTTTAAGGTTATCTATTTTATGAAGATATTTCCAATGGAGAACATAACTTCATAAAACTATTTTCTCTATGTGAATAGAAAATATGAAATATTCTTTCTTTTTCCTACTCAATTTATCATGAGAGTACCATAATAATAAGCTTACCAGATTTGTCCTTCTGAATAGCTTTATCCTCAAAGTAGCAGAACATTACCTGGAAGCGATCAGGATCTGTAGAACGCAGCACCCTGACAAGAGGAATAGCTTTGAGTATTGTTTGCACACCCTAACCCTCCCACCAGAGCCCTGGCACTGTTCTGGTTTGGCTTAAATGACAGCATCTCTGCTGTGTACAGGTGCACAACTCCCCGAACTTCCTACAGGGTGGTTTACACCATCTAGCAAAATATTCTTATCTTTCTCAATCCAGCAAGCACACCTTTAGTGACATGTCTTGAGGTCACATGAACCAAGACACCTTAATACATGCTGGCTGCACTACTCAGATAGATCTAGTCTGAGTTCCTCATTAACAGGAAGCATACCTATTTCATGATGACACATCATCACTGCCAGAAGGTGACTACACACACAGCATGGCAGAAACACAACGATATACTAGGGAAAGAGAATAACATACAGTGGAACAGGTGCAGCACAACCACACCGACAGGTCGTGTAAAGGCCGTTTGTGCACATGTGTGTGTACGTGTGTGCCTGTACAAAGGACACTAAAGGGAGAAGTGAGCAAATTAACATCTGCCTTCTGAGTGCTAGGATTAAAGTCATGTGCCACCATGCTCAGCCTCAGACCTGCATTCTTTGTTTCTTTGCCTTTGGCATATTCTGTGCCATTCTTGGGGGTTGGCTTGTTTTCTTTCTTAAAAAAGTTTCATTTACATTTATATGCATCTGTGTGCGTAGGTGCCTGCAAGGCCAGAAGATCACCTGAGGCTGGAGCTCCAGGAGATTGTAAGCTATTTTATGTAGGTGCTAGGAACCAAATTCAAGTCCTCTGAAGAGCAGCAAGTACTCTGAACCACTGTGCCATCTCTCCAGCTCCTTTTTCATTTTTTTTGTGACAGGGTTTTGAGTAACTCAGGCTGATCTCAAACTCATACCAATCCCTCTGCCTTGGCTCCACAATAACTGGGATTTTATTTTTACTTTTATGATAAAAAAGAAACCTGTCTGGGTAAAGGTCCCTGCCTCCATGCCTCACACTGAGTTTGGTCCCTGGGATCCAATGGTAGAAGGAAAGGCCTGACTCCTGCAAAGTCAGAACTTCTGCTCCTTGCCTGGCATCCATGTGCCCAGAGTCATATACAAATATGAAATAAAGTATAAGAAGACAAAAACAAAAAACATATAACCTTTAGAGAAAAAAAAGAAAATAAATTTGCGTGCTTAAACGATAGCTCCACTGAAGAGCCATTCAGGGTCTAGGAGTTGAGGTAAGAAAGCAGGGGTTTAACAGCATACATTAGTCGGCCCCACACCAGCCTTCTAAGAGGCACCCAAATTTTGTAAAGCAAAGCCAGGGTCTTTAAGTGAAAGTAGTGATGCAGGCTGAGATGCTTTTAACTTCTTACACTGGGATTTCCAGGTTTCCCTAATAACCAGAAGCTGAGAATTGAAGCCTCATTTTTGAATCAGTTTCGGATTGTTCCTCCATGCTGGCATAGGGTTATGAAGGATCCTGGGGATACTCGCAAGCGCCACACTTGAGGGGTGGGAGACGGTTCTTCTAGTTTTGCATTCAGGCATTAAATCCACACTTATATTTGGTTTTCCTTTTAGTTTCTTTTCTCTCTCCTTACTTCCTTCCTTTTTTTTTTTTTTGTTTTTTTTTT
>NW_004949166.1:1500256-1502492 GCF_000317375.1 Microtus ochrogaster | reverse complement strand
GCCACCATTGCCCGGCCTTCCTTCCTTTTTTTAAATGCTCAGATGGAACCTGTCACGTGTGAGACAAGAACTCTACTACCAAGCTATATCCTTAGCTCTCTTCTTTGCTTTTCTGAGAAAAAAAGGGAGGAGCTACAACAACACACTATAGGAGATGGGAATGAGTAATGAGATGATCATTTTTATCACATTAACCATCCATCTCTGTGCGTGTCTGTGTGTGTGATGTGCTATGGTGTGTATGTGGAGGTAAGAGGATGATTTTTAGGAATTGGTTTTCTCTTCCTGCCTCGTGTGGTCCAAGGACTGAATTTGTAGTAGCAGGCTTCTTTTACCCCTGAGCCATCTAACCAGCCTTGTAGGTTTTTATTTTTATTTAGTATTTATTTATTTTTGAGACAGGGGCTCTCTATTATATAGCTCTAGCTGTCCTGGAACTCACAGAGATCCACCTGCCTCTGCCTCTGTGCTGTGATTAAAAGATGTGCGCCCCTCCCAGCAGATGTGTGGGAAGGTGAAGGCTCATGTACCTCATGTATTCCAGCCGATACACAGACAAGAGATAGGTAGACATGGCAAAGTCCAGCTTGTTGATGAGGGCAGAGACCTCGGGAGGAGGATCTAGCAAGTTGCTGATGGTGCTTCGGAGTTCGCTCAGCTCAGCCTGGAGGGAGGAAACACTCAGGGGCTCATGAGGCCTCCCCAGAAGGAACCCAAGTGCTTAGTAAGGATGTGGAAGGGATCTGCTCTAATTCCTCTTTGGACAGTCTAAGGAGAGAGAGAAGAGAAGCCTTACAGGGGTGACCGTGTCATTTTTCATGGCCGAGTTGTACTGGAGGACGGATCGCAGCGGCTCTTTGCTGGGAAAGGTGAGCAGAGGTGACTTGGTAGCTATTTCACAGACCCCCTCGTACCACTCTTCTGGCCAGAGTCCTGCAAGAGAGTGGGTGTGAGTAAGACAAGGGCTGGAACAGACCAGGAGGCCACCCGACTGACAGGCATGGTGCCGGTGGGGTGAGAAAGAGGAGAAAGGAGAGGAGAGGAGAGGAGAGGAGAGGAGAGGAGAGGGACAGAGGGAGAGAGAATGAGAATTTATAAAACTATCGAGCACCTAGTTAAAGAAGTATTGACTCTGGCAGTTTCTAGTCTTGAGACCCCTGAGACAACTGTCCATAATATGACACAGAACAATTGTCTACCCAACTGTCTACAGTCATGTGGCACACACAGTGGGAAGTGTCTGTTTGTAAATACCCGTGGGAACAAGCGGCTACATGTGGGCTCAGATCAGATGTACTCAGGCTCTGGAGTAGATGGGTCTGACCTAGCTGTTTCCACTGCACACTTTCTCTGGGAGACACCACTCCCTACCTGAGCCCTCCACAGCGAACCCCATCAGTACAGAGTACAGCCAGAAGTCCCGGAAAAGCTTCTGTAGCCTGGGTTTAGCTTCTTTGATAGGTGGCAGTCGTCGGGTGAGCTGATGTGAGAGGAAGGGAGAAAGGTTATTTGTTAGTAAAACTTTAAGTGTAAAATCAAGCACACATTCTCCAAGAGCCCCATCCCAGCCTTACAGCCAGAATGGGTGCAAACAGGTGCAATGAGCAGTGATCTTCTCAGTCACTCTCCGATTCTAGGTTCATTCCCTCACTGGTTATATGGAATGCTTACTCTGAGCCAGGCACTGTGCGTGGAGTTCACTCAAAGGGCGTTCTATCTAACTGGAAGGGAAACAATTCCAGTTCCTGGAAGTGTTATTATGGGTCTTCACACAAAGCATGGCCAGGCAGAGAACAGAGAGGAAGCATCAGTTGCTAAAGAAGCCTCAGGCCCCAAGGCTGGGAGCTGGGACTGGGAGGGCCCTCAGATCACAATGGGAGCCGTAGACTTTCCAGCACAAGACTCTTTCAAGCAGTAATCTTGGGCAGACTCTCCACAGGTAGTGAGAGCAGACTGTGAAAAGTCAAATTCCCTGAGCTCTTGCTTGAGAAAGCAGCCTTCTTGCTCTGGAGGCCACAGTTGCGTGGGAGTTACAGAAAGTGGTTACTCTGAACAAACCACTCCATGGAGCACACGGATCCCATAGAGTGATGAGATCTAGTCCTCTACACTAGTAGGGTGGGGCTACAAGAGCTAGTTCCACAGGATACAAGATCAACTCCAAAAAATCAGTTGCCTTCCTATACACTAAGGATAAGGAAGCAGAGAGGGAAATCAGAGAAGCATCACCTTTCAC
>NW_004949166.1:1491444-1497856 GCF_000317375.1 Microtus ochrogaster | reverse complement strand
GGTTTTTTTGAGACAGGGTTTCTCTGTGTAGCCCCAGCTGTCCTGGAACTCATTATGTAGACCAGGCTAGCCTCAAACTCAAAGAGATCCACCTGCCCCTACCTCCCAAGTGCTGGGATTAAAGGCATGTGTGATCCCTATCTCTCATTTCTCCTGGTTCACTGGTTATTACTTCAGCTAAGACTGCTCTAGTGCCCAGGAAGGGAAGAGGGGTATCTTTGAGGGGAAGCAGTAGTTCTTTGCTATATCCTAAGATAAAGACAAAGCATCATGGCAGGTTAGTGGAGGGCAATACTCCATGCTTCAAGAAAGATGGGGAGGAGCTTGGGCATCCTAGAAAAGGCCCCCTAACATAGGACAGATAAGGGCTACTAGATAGAAGACCTGCTTATGCTTAAAAATAAATCAAATTCCTAGGATAAGTGGGAGAGAAATATCAAGAAATCCAGAGTCATGACAGACAAGCGCAAAAATCATTGAACCACTTCCAGGTGCTTCTGCTATCCTTGTTTTCCATCTCCACAAGAGGGCTGGGGGTTACAAACATGTGATCCAATTCCAGAGCCTGAATTGGACCCTCAGGCTTGAGGAGAGAGTGCCACTCACTGAGATATCCCCACATTCCACTCTCTAAACAATGGCTTTAGGGGCTGGAGAGCTAGCACTGCAGTTACGAGCACTTGCTGCTCTTCCAAGGGAGTGGATTTGATTTCCAGCACCCATATGGCAGCTAGCACAAGTCAGGAACTCCAGGTCCAGAGAAAATCTGATGCCCTCTTCTGGTTTCCATGGGCATTGCATGCATGTGGTACACAGGTAAAATACCCCCACACCCAAAAATTATTTTTTTAAAAAATAAAGAAAAGCTTTAATGGTCATTTCAAAAGATTTATTTATGCTTATGTGTGTGGCATTGCATTTATATGCACCGTGTGCAATCAGGTACCTGTGGGGGCCATAGAGTATTGGACCCCTGCAGCAATTCTGCTCCCAGAACACTGAACAAATATGCTTAGCTTCAGCAAGATATCCTGCAGACATGCTGAGAGTAACATCCAAAACCTCAGCAACAGAGGAACTGTAGTTTGGAAGCAGCTTGTCACCAGGCAGTGATCAAAGACATAGTTGAAAGGTTTTCTGCTGACAGAGCTAGTTGAGTAGTGTTTGAATTGGGGCATATTTGCTTTGGAAAATACACAACAGCCCAGCACCAAAGTTCACGCTGAACCCTGCAAGTGGCCCTTCCTGATTTCATCTCTGTAACGCTGCTGTTCAGAGGCACACAGGTAAGCTGGGTTTCTAACATTTTTTTCCAATTATAATTTTTTGTTTTTAATATTTCAAGGTAGGAAACTGATTCCTTTATTGGAAAAAAAAAGAAAGCAGTTTTACTTTTAAAGTCCAATATAAAATTCTATCAGCTGTACCAGTGGCACAACTGACCAAACTGGAACTGGAATTATAGAGACAAGAGAATTAGATTTTTGGTACTGTAAGCTGGAAGTTGGGCATGGTGGCATAAGGCTGAACTCTAGCACTTGAGGGGTTGAGGCCAGACGACAGGCTTGCAGCCCTGTATACCTATCAGCGGAGGGCAAAAAAGAAAAAATTTCTTTTCAAATTAGATAACTGTCTAATGAGTAAGTATGAGAATAGCCTTGTTCTTAGGACGTTTTCCCAAGCATTATTAAAGGTTAGAGAAATGTTAAGAGATCTAACTTGAAAAGGCTCAGGAAATACTTGTAGATGCTGATACAGACACACACCACATCTCACACATACATGTAAAATCCAGTGACAGTAAAGGGGCACCAGCTGCTCTCCTACTCTGTCCTTAGTTCTTCTGTAAGTTTGAAGTTATTTTAACATAAAAGGATTTCCCAGCACTTGGGAGGCAGAGGCAAGTAGAGCTCTATGAGTCTGAGGCCAGCCTGGTCTATAGAGCAAGTTCCAGGATAGCCAGGGCTACACAGAGAAACCCTCTATCAAAAAAACCTTTCTATATTACTGGCAACTACTTTTCTCCCTTCCTGTTTGTTCTGGTCTGGATCTGGAGACATCAAGGCTGGAGAGGCTGTTCTCTATGACACATGACCAAAAAGGCCAGGTCTACTCCATGTACCTCATAAAAATATGCTAAATGATGTTCCTATGAAAACAAAGTTTTGATGATTTATCTTAAAACTATAATACTTTAATTCAAAGATAGTAATTTGAATGTATATACAATTTAGAGGTGTTTTTAAATGCTTTAATGAAACTGACCAGAAAAAAATATAAAGTTACCTGTTAGAGCTCTAATTTTTCAATGCATAAAAAATACCCTTACATTTTTCTCCTTTCGCTAGTAAGAGAATAATGGAAATTATGGCTTACAGCTTTTAAACATACAATGCAGGAACAGGGTACATGATGCTTAACCCCCTACACCAAACTAAACAGTCTTCCAGGAGTACCTGAGTACCAGGAGAGGATGAAGATCTTTACTGCATGGCTGGGACTCGGCTCCCAAGCCCACACTAATTCAAGTTGGCTTCTGCTTTGTTCTTTAACATTTTTATTACTAATTACTCTTTTAGCTGAGGATACTTTGTTTTGTTTTGTTTTTTGAGACAGGGTTTCTCTATAGCTTTGGGGCCTGTCGTGGAACTAGCTCTTGTAGACCAGGCTGGCCTCGAACTCACAGAGATCCGCCTGCCTCTGCCTCCAGAGTGCTGGGATTAAAGGCGTGTGCCACCACTGCCTGGTCGAGCTCAGGATACTTTTAAGTATAATCATACAAAAGACTTCCATTAAGTTGCTTCTGTTTTTTTTTCTTTTTTTGTAAAGATTTATTTTTATTTGTGTTTATGCATTTGCCTGTTGAAGTGTGTGCCAATGTGTACAGATGGCCAGAAGGGTATCAGAATTCTATGGATCTGGAGTTAGAGATGGGTGTGAGCCACCCAACTTGAGGGCTGGGATCTGACTGAGTCTTTCATTCTTCTGAAGAGCAAGAAGCACACTGCTGAGCTACCTCTCTAGCCCTGCTCTTTTTTAACTATGAGCTTCCTGTTCATGCCTGATTCTATCTTGAAACTAGGTCCAGTTCTATTTGACTACATACATTAGACTCCATTTCTAGAAATTGTTCCACATGTGTGGACTATGTAGCCACCAATCTCAGCAAAACACTGAAGAGGATCAGAAAAGACCAGACATATTCAAAGTCAGAAACCAGCCAGGCGGGAGTTCGAGACCAGCCTGGTCTACAGAGCTAGTTCCAGGACAGGCTCCAAAACCACAGAGAAACCCTGTCTCGAAAAACCAAAAAAAAAAAAAAACAAAAAAAAAAAAAAAAAAAAAAACAAAAAAAACAAATCAAAGTCAGAAACCATGTGACTCTCCAAATTAAGCAATCAGAAGTCTCCTGGTTGGATGTAGTTCAGTTGGTAGAGTGCCGGACTAGTGCTGACAAACCCTGTTTCATCCCAGGTACTGTATGGAACAGGTTTGGTCGCACAGACCTAGAACTAAGGAGGTGGAGGCAAAGGATCAGAAATGTAAGGTCACCCTCGGCTAAATGGGGTTTTCAACTAGCCTGAGACACATAATGCATTTTTTAAAAAAGTTCCTCAGTTATGACTAAAAATGCTGGAAATGCTAATTTTAACCATATTCTAGGGCATAGACCCTAAGGACAAAGATGACAACAGTTGCTCCCTAGAGTAGGTAGTTTTGAGTGTCCTGGCACTCTAAGCAAGCAAGGCAGAGCCTGATATCAGGGAGCTGGAGCTTTACCTGCTCAAGGCTAGTCATTCTCTAGTCATCACTACCTACCATCCATCAATTTTGGATTGAGCCCTTGTCCATGCAGTGTGAGAGTAGTTAACATTTAGCTACATCCCTAACTCAGACCACTGCCATCTCTTAGTAGCAGCAAAAGAAGGCTACATCTCATAACAGATTAAAATGGCAGGAGTATTTCAAGTTGGGCAACTGCACAGCTAGTCCCTAACTGTCTTCAGACCTAACAAGTTCAAATACTTAGGCGCCAGTGACTCTTATGTGATCTAGACTGGCAACAGATATTCTAAACAAGGAAATGGTCACAGACACCAAACAGATTTTTTTCCTAGGAAGATACACTTAGCTGGTGAGATAGGGGAGCAACAAAAGACAGGTCATCTACCTACTTAATAACTGAGATATGGAAAACCAAATCAAAGCCACTGGACAGAAAAATCGGATTTGACATGTCAAAGCCTCCTTGGGGACAAGGCGAGGGCTGTGCAGACAAGGACAAGAAGAGGGTCTATACAAGAGATCTCACTTGTCTACAGACCTTTAGGAAGGGTGAGCCTCTGATGTCACCCACCCCCACCCTGTCTGCACAGTGAGATGGGAAGCTGGAAGAAGAAAGCTGTTTTTCTTCTGACAGCAAAGTTCTCCTACAGCCAGTCACATAAGCCGTTAGCCTCTCAGAGTGCCAGGAGACACGGGTCCCCAGCCACAATCCTTTAGTAGGTCCTAAGGGGGTCCTGCTAGGTTCCAAATCTCAAACAACTTAACTTAAAGAAGGGATCTCAGGTCAGGATTCTCAGCTCAGCAGGTAAAGGTGTTTGTTGGGCAAACATGGCTACCAGAGTTTGTTCTCCAGAACTCACATAAGGTGGAAGGGGAAAACAATCTCCACCCAAACATCTGACTGTAGCATGCATGTTTACATGTGTGTCTGTACACACACATAAAAATAATAATAAAAAATTGGGCTGATGAGATGGTTCAGCAGGGAAAGGTGCCTGCTACTAAGGCTGATGACCTGAGTTCAATCCCTGGGACCCACAAGGTAGAAGAGTGACTTCTAAAAGTTGTCATATGACTTCCACAAATGTAATATGGCAAACCTGCCCATCCACACAAATAAATAAATAAACAAATACAAAAAGTTCTAAAAAAATTAAAGTAGAAAAAAATTTTCATCTAGGGCAGTAGTTCTCAACCCTGCATATCAGATATTCATAACTCACAGCAGCAGCACAATTACAGTTATGATGCACCGATGAAATCATTTCATGGTTGTGGTCACAGCCTGAGGAACTGTATTAAAGGGTCGCAGTATTAGGAAGGTTGAGAACCACTTGTCTAGGGGCTCACAGATCCCAGGAGATGTATGAAACACACAAAACTTTAACACTAGCTGCATGTTTATTTCTTATCAGAGTCTCTTAAAGTTTAGCATCCTAAGCTGGTGTAAGGACTGGTGCTGTGATAGGCCTCTTTCTGGATGCTCCAGCAGGATGGAGCCAGGCTGCTCTCACTGTTGTCTGTTTTCTATACCAGCTTTAACTCTGCAAAGATGAAGCCTCCATTCTACCCTCTTCTCCTTTCTGCCATCATGTCTGTGTGTGTTGGGAGCCAAGGCCTTGCTGAGCAGTTAGGTAAAGAAAACATGAGCATGTCCTTCCTGCCTGCTAACTTCCATAAAGAAAACACAGTCACCAATGACTGGATTCCAGAGGGGGAGGAGGAGGAGGACTACCTGGACCTGGAGAAGCTACTCAGTGAAGACGATGACTACATTTACATCATTGATGCAGTTTCCCCGACAGACGCAGAATCAAGTGATGGGAATATCCTGCAGCTTTTCCAAGGCAAGAGTCGGATCCAGCGTCTTAATATCCTCAATGCAAAGTTTGCTTTCAACCTTTACCGAGTCCTGAAGGACCAGGCTACCACTTCTGATAACATCTTCATTGCACCTGTTGGCATTTCTACTGCTATGGGGATGCTTTCCTTAGGCTTGAGGGGAGAGACCCATGAGGAAGTACACTCAGTTCTACACTTTAAAGACTTTGTCAATGCTAGCAGTAAGTATGAGATTGCCACCATTCACAATCTCTTTCGGAAGCTGACCCATCGCCTGTTCAGGAGGAACTTTGGGTACACGCTCCAGTCAGTTAATGACCTTTATATTCAGAAGCAGTTTCCCATCCAGGAGGACTTCAAAGCTGGTATGAGAGAGTTTTACTTTGCCGAGGCCCAGGTGGCCGACTTCTCAGATCCTGCCTTCATATCAAAGGCAAACAACCACATTTTGAAGCTCACCAAGGGCCTCATAAAAGAAGCTCTGGAGAATATAGATTCTGCTACTCAGATGATGATTCTGAACTGCATCTACTTCAAAGGTAAGAAGCAGTTTTATGATTTCCAAAGGAAACCCACAACACAGCTGTCTGGTACACAAAAAGACCAAGAACTGTATGTTAGCTGTAATTTATGATGGAAAATAAGACACTCGGCCGACTCAGGGGCAGGGAAGAACACAATGAGTGGTAGCTATTATTAATATTAATAGCCTAGCCGGGCGATGGTGGCACACGCCTTTAATCCCAGCACTCGGGAGGCAGAGGCAGGCGGATCTCTGTGAGTT
>NW_004949166.1:1490189-1490859 GCF_000317375.1 Microtus ochrogaster | reverse complement strand
CTGTCCTGGAACTAGCTCTTGTAGACCAGGCTGGTCTCGAACACACAGAGATCCGCCTGCCTCTGCCTCCCGAGTGCTGGGATTAAAGGCGTGCGCCATCACCGCCCGGCCGATTAAGATTATTTGGTTTTACTTCCCAATTATCAGTGAGTAGAAATACAGACAAAAAGCTAGAGAAATACATCTGGAAACTGTTCAGCTACAATAATTCCTAGAAACACAACTTCTTCTCAGGGTACTTTTTGTTTTCTGAGACAGGGTCCGCCTATATAGACTTGGCTAGTCTAGAACCTGCTGTGTAGACTAGGCTGGCATGCTAGGATCAAGGGCATGTGCCACCACAACCAGCTCTCTCAGGGGACTTTTGCATTAATTTTGTTCCTCTTTTGTTTTTTTGCCCTTTGAGATAGTCAGTTCTCTTCCCTCTATACTGTAGTCTCTGTGATGGAAACCAATTGGCAGGACTGGCAGCAGACATCTTTGGCTGGGCCATCTTTCTGGTTCTAAATAATGGTTCTCCAGCAACTCTTAGCGGCCAGGCATGAAAGCACTTTTAAAGAGTGCACTATCTCCCACTCAACACAAATGTACATGTGCATGTGTGTATCTACACAATAAGACCCAACTCAAGCACATGTGTGTATCTACACAATAAGACCCAACTCAAGCA
>NW_004949166.1:1488474-1490034 GCF_000317375.1 Microtus ochrogaster | reverse complement strand
ATCTGTGTGTATCTACACAATAAGACCCAACTCAAGCACATCTGTGTGTATCTACACAATAAGACCCAACTCAAGCATATCTGTGTGTATCTACATAATAAGACCCAACTCAAAAGTATTTTTTTAAAAAGGGTCTTGCTATGTAGACAGGATGACCTAGAACTCAAGACCCTCCTGCTTTAATTCCTACAATGCTGGGGCTACAGGCAAAATCCAAACCTCTTTTGGAATCTGATCAAAATAAACTTGTACCTCACTTAAGCTGAAGGGAGTCACAGGGATGGCTTAGCACCACAGCTAACGGCAGTACTGTAGCCACATTTCTTTGTCATCACTGAGTTCAGGACACTGTTAAAGGCATAGGTGTTCACCCCAGTGGTTGTGCTGCTCGGGGATTTGGAGGACAGGAACTTTCCCAGTTCTGCAAAAATAGGAATCCTGCCAGGCTGGGCTGCTAAGCAGCACTACAGAGGCCAAGACTTCAGGGGGCTTGGGAATGCTGAGATCTAACCCCCAGACTTCCTTCCAGAGCCAGGCACAGCATTCAAGTTTCAAGGAGGGTACTGCTAAAGGCTAAATCTCTAACAAGCCGTGACCACAGGCAGATATTCAAACATATAGTACATATTTATGATGAAAATATAATGTTCTTTTCCATTATTGGTTCTAAGTACAAGTTTTGGAACTGAGCAAACAAGAGTCTAAATGGTAGTTTCACCCCTTCTCATTTGTGTGACCCCTGTCTTCATGGGAGGGTCAGACCTACTCTGACAGGGCGCAGAGAACGGAAGCAATGCAGCACTCAGTCCAGTAAACAGGAAGAGCACAATGAACTTGAAGGAGGGTATACAGCATAGTTCAATATGACAAGGAGTATGTATGATATTGCAGGTAATGTTTATTTTCACAAGTGATCAGGCTCTTGGGAATGGCTTCAGAACAGGCTGGAGGGAATGCCCTCAGTGTTCACAGTTGGTTGGTTGCCCACAGCCTCGACACTAATCAGTCATACTTGAAATTCTGAACCAAGAGGCTGTGCTGTCTGCACTAGAGCAGGCAGGATTACGGGACAGACTAGACATGATCATATCATCTCTTAAGTAACTAATCCTCAGTACACTGAGGTGCCAAAGTGCTTTTCCTGGATGTGTTGGAACACTGACTGGACTCTGTTAGGGATCAGAGGGGGCATATTTTTGTTTATTTGTTTTGTTTTGCTGTTGGCTTTTTCCCAGTAGCTATGGAGCCTGTCATGGAACTCTATAGACCAGGTTGGGCTTGAACTCAGAGGTTCTCCTGCCTCTGCCTCCCAGTGCTGGGATTAAAGGCATGCGCCACCACTGCTCAGCTATTTGTTTTTTGAGACAGGGTTTCTCTGTGCAGCCCTAGCTGTCCTGGAACTCACTCTGTAGACCAGGCTGGCCTTGAACTCACCGCCTGCCTTGGCCTGCCTCTGCCTTTGGAGTGCTAGCTGAGAAGGATGCACTTTATTTTTTTATTTTTTGGTTTTTCGAGACAGGGTTTCTCTGTGGTTTTGGAGCCTGTCCTGGAACTAGCTCT
>NW_004949166.1:1486865-1488374 GCF_000317375.1 Microtus ochrogaster | reverse complement strand
CAGGCTGGTCTCGAACTCACAGAGATCCGCCTGCCTCTGCCTCCCAAGTGCTGGGATTAAAGGTGTGCGCCACCACCGCCCGGCAGAAGGATGCACTTTAAAGGTTAGAAAATTTCATAAGTATAATTTTGTTTCTAATCCCCAAATCTCTTAACTTAACTCTGTGCTATAACTGCTTTGTTAGTGTTTCTTCTCATCGCGGCTGGCAGAGCAGTGATTTCCAATGGGTCTGGAGCGGTGTCTGCAGGCACTAGTGACTATCACAACTAAAGCTGGTATTGCACTGGGAGAGCCTAAGAATGCTGTTAAAGTCTCAGAGCACAGACAGTCCCCACACTATACAGAATGATTTGGTTTAGAAACCCTGGGTGTGGCTGACTTGGAGGTAGCAGCTGAGGGGCAACTATAAGCAGGCCAGAGCTGTCTGCTGTTTAAACTTCCTCCAGAGATCCCTGGTTTTCTCATTGCATCTGCTCTATATACCAGAGGGAAATCTTGAACAAGTTACCTTACTTCATTGTGTCTCTGCTACCTTATCTAAAAGTATGCGTGGAAATTTAAACCATGTATTTCATATAGCTTCTAGGAGCTGGAAATGAGGTAATACAAGAAATGCACTTATGCCTGGCATGTGGCCTGTTGGAACTAGTTACCAACATTAATGATGAGTATCTTGGAGCCAAGATTTATTTCTGAATAACAGCTCTATACTAAGCTGACATGGAAGACCCTGAGGACACCACTCTATCAGATTCGTGTCCTGCCAAATGCTGGAGAACCATAGTGTGAGGGCTCAAAGGGTTACTCGCCTTCCAAATAATTAGATTACGGGCCCAGGCGATCTAAGTATCTGTCAGGGACAAATAAGTAAATTTTTCTTTTTAAGACTCTGGGTGTTAGTTCTAGAGAGCCCTCCAAGGGCACATGTTCAAGAGCAAAGGCCACATTCTAAAGGGACATTCCTTTTGACTTCACAGGAACTTGGGTGAATAAATTCCCAGTGGAAATGACACACAACCACAACTTCCGGCTCAATGAGCGAGAGGTAGTTAAAGTCTCCATGATGCAGACTAAAGGGAATTTCCTTGCGGCAAATGACCAGGAGCTGGACTGTGACATTCTCCAGTTGGAGTATGTAGGGGACGTCAGCATGCTAATTGTGATCCCACGCAAGCTCTCAGGAATGAAGACTCTTGAAGCACAGCTGACGCCCCAGGTAGTAGAGAGATGGCAAAAAAGCATGACAAACAGGTACTTCAGGTCATTTGTTCTTTTGCTTTCTCAGGCTGGGGTATCTAAGAGTACTGAAGCCATGGCTAATTTTTATCCCCTCCCTCCGTCCCTCCCTCCCTCCCTCCTTCCCTCCCTCCCGTCCCTCCCTCCTTCTCTTCTGAGTCAGGGTTTCACTCTGTAGTACAGATTGGCCTGGTACTCATTATGTAGTGCAGATGGGCCTAAAAGGGGCAGTGGCCCTCCTTATCACCTGACCAGTGTCAGGAGTGTGACCTC
>NW_004949166.1:1484408-1485841 GCF_000317375.1 Microtus ochrogaster | reverse complement strand
AGTGTGACCTCCCTACTCAGTTTCTCCAGTGTCAGGAGTGTGACCTCCCTACGTCAGTTTCACCAGTTTTTGTTTGTTTGTTTTTAAAGGAAGTTCGCAAAAGAACCCAAAAATTGCCACACAGGCCTTGCTTATTTCAGCCTGAATTTCTTGTTCAGTGGGAGCACTGATGAGAAAGCCACAAAAGTGTCTCAGAAGGCAGGGACAGGTAGCTTCAGGGCATCTTAGGAACAGCCTCCATCTACTTACTATACCACACGTGTGGCTCTGAGCCCCAGTGCAGTCAACCCCAAGGTGCGACTAACCATATTACTTATCAGGACTCAAGGGGAGCAGTAAACACAGCAGTGGGTTGACTGCTCCTACCCCCAGCCCCTGCTCTCAGTGCCTAGAATGTAAGAGGCTCCCAGCACAGATATCACTCTCCTTTTCTGCCAGGAAATTGCAAGTTCTTTTTAATTCACTTAAGACTTGTCACTCATGATATTCTTTGATCTTTATTTATTATTTATAGTCGAAACTACTGATGTTAAACACTTGAAGTTATTGGACAATGGCAAAAAGAATCTAGAGAAATGGGATATATTTCTGTGTTACTACATAATTACTGGTTAGGCTCAAAATAAGACGTGAAATCTGTTGGTCAACAAATAAAAAAATACAGCAAAAGTGAAAATACTGCTGGGTACAGTAGTGCACCCCTGTAATCCAGCAATGGGGAAGCTGAGGCAGGAAATCATGAGTACAGGGTCAGGAAGGGTGAGACCATGTTTCAAAACCACAAGCCAGTGAGATGGATCAGTAGGTAAAGGTGCTTACTGCCAAGCCTAACTACCTGAGTTCAATTCCTGGGACCCACATGGTGGAAGGAGAGAAGAGACACCTGAAAGTTGTCCTTTTCTGATCTCTATACACCTAACACATACCCTGGGCAATATGCATACATACATAAAATATGTAAATAAGTATAATAAAAATTAAAGCAAAATAAAAACCCTAAAATAGAAAACCTTAGAAGCTGATTCTTGGAGGAAGGTAGATTTCTCAGGTATATGATGATATTAAGCCCTGTGGATTTCCTTAAAAATGTCCCTTCTGTACCTTACTTCCTGTACCATCCTTCTCTTTGGTGGCATCCTCTCTGAAGTCAGTGAGGCCAAGCCACCCTGAGTTCTGTCCCTCGTCCAGCACAGCATGTCCATCCCCTCACTCTCTCCCTCCCTGTGGACTCCTAACACAAGGAGCCTGGCTAGATTCTAGCTGATCGCAGTTTGCCCTCCCTGGTTGGCTCTGTTTAGCATCTTTCCTTTTTCCCTCCCTTGGCCTGTCCCTTTATGCTTCAGTCAGATCCAAGGCCTTCATGTTTCTTATATATAAAATGGTCTAACAAGCCAGGCGATGGTGGCGCACGCCTTTAATCCCAGCACTCGGGA
>NW_004949166.1:1477485-1484278 GCF_000317375.1 Microtus ochrogaster | reverse complement strand
AAAAAAAAAAAAAAAAAAAAAATAAATAAATAAATAAATAAATAAAATGGTCTAACACCTATCGATATCCTGTGCATCCTGCCCCCACAAAGTCACCTCTGCCTTCCTTGTTATACCTAAGACATTTCTACTATGCTGCTTACAGAACGATGAGAACAAAAACTCTGGACATTGTACAGGTGCAGTGTTCCCTGGTACCGGAGTCTGTGTCTGTGACACTCATTGATATAAGGGCTGTGACTGGACCTATGGTGGATGGCTTTTCCCAACCCTCAACTGACAGTACCAATATATACATTTTAAATGTCAAGAGATGCTATGTTAGTTCTGTGGTAAATACACTTCACTGCAAGCCAATTCAATTTAGCAGGGGAAATGTAATTATTTTGTCATTTGTATCCATAAAATTGGCGCCCTTCTTTTCCAACTAGAACTCGAGAGGTACTTCTGCCCAAGTTTAAGCTTGAGAAGAACTACAACCTGGTGGAGGTCCTTAAGTCCATGGGAATCACAAAGCTGTTCAGCAAAAATGGCAACATGTCAGGCATCTCAGACCAGAGGATCACCATTGATCTGGTAATGGCTCCCTCTTGTGTGTTAGTTCCCAGATCCTGCCTGGCACTGTTGCTGCCTCTTTCTCCAACCTCCTGGTAGGCCTGTGACACAAACTTTAAAGATACAGGGGGCTGGGTGGCTATTTTGGCTCCCAAGCCTCTCAGCCTCTGGACATGGCCAATACAATGTAGTTCCACTGTTTAAAGGTAAGTATATATGATGTGACGGAGACTCTTGCCACCATTACCATGTGCTCAAAAACCATTTAAGGGTCATTTTGACTAGATGTGACTTGTGTCTTATGTAAGGTCTCTGGAACTTTTCTCTGATGATGAGTCTTTTCCCCCCACAAGACAGGGTTTCTCTGTATAACAGCCTTAGCTGTCCTGGAACTAGCTCTTGTAAACCAGGCTGGCCTCAAACTGACAGAGTTCTGCCTGCCTCTGCCTCCCGAGTGCTGGGATAAAAGGCGTGCACCACTGATACCTTTCCTTTCTGCTTTTATACAGTTTAAGCACCAAAGCACCATCACAGTGAACGAAGAGGGCACGCAAGCTGCAGCTGTAACCACAGTGGGGTTCATGCCGCTGTCTACCCAAGTCCGGTTCACCGTTGACCGTCCTTTCCTGTTTTTAGTATATGAGCACCGAACCAGCTGCCTGCTCTTCATGGGGAGAGTGGCCAACCCCACCAGGTCTTAACGGTGGTGGTCTGGGCACCTGGTGTAGTTTGGGGACACTCTGTAATTCTGTTCTCAGTCTAACAAAGAGGACAGAGATATTTTGATATGATAACTTATGTGGTTTATGATAATATCTGAATTTAAGGCCCACATAGGAGAAGAAAGTTACCAGGGACTAAGAAGCTGACACAGCAAACACCACCACAAGATCACAGAAGTTAATGTGCTAACTCTAGGGCCAGCTGTTCCCCAGAGGTCCTAGCAACATATGTACTGCCTCAGCCCCCACTCCTGGCCCCTATGAGCAAACTGCCAGGGTATATGTGATACTTTCTCTGCAGGTAACTTCATCAATGTTATCATTCAAGGTTAAAAAGAGAAAACTCAACCAGCCCCCATCTAAATGCTATTCAGGAGGTTTCACCCCTTCCAGGGAGGATGCCCAAGCAGTACAACTCCTGCCCAGTGGAAAAATAACCTCAAAACACCTGAGATGCTGAGACTTAATTCAAGGCCCAACCTCCTAAATTCATGTGACCATCTCCTCTCCTGCTGCCTCATGGTTACCTAGGTGTGTACACAAGGTTACAGATCCATTCTAGAGATAAATAAACAGCTATATTTACTGTGTGTCTGTTACGATTATCTTTTAAAAAGGAGGGTGGTGGTGTTTCACTATGTAGCCTTGGCTGGACTGGAACTTGCTAGGTAGACCAAGCTGGTCTTGACTGCATAAAGATCTGCCTACTTCTGCCTTCTAGTGTTGGGATCCCTAATGCCATGTGCCATAACACCCAGTATAAGTCTATTATTTTGCACCTCAAATAACAAGAGGCAAGTTGGAAAACACCCTTAAGAAAGACAAAGGTGGAGAGAAAGTCATTCAAGTGTTATGCAGTGACTAGTTTTGGATAAAGAGGTGTGTGGCTGAGTCCTTGGTACCAGTCTGATGGGAGACCTGAGACAAGATGCTCTAGTGTCTATACTTTCATCTCTCAGATGTAGCCCTGCAGCAGGTCTGGTCTGATAAAGTTGGCAACATCCAAGGAATACAATTTGGTACCATTCACAGCGCTCCGAAGGCTGCTCAGAAGGCATGGGTCAAGATGTGTTTTCGGTGGGGAGACTGGCAGCTGTAACAGGAGCAGCAGCCATAAGCTTTGTGCTAACTGTAAATCCCACACGTTAGAGGAAGAAGTTTTATTTCCCAACAATGCAAGAGTTGGAAGGGTTCTAAAACATGCACAAAATACAGCTACAAGGTGAGGCTGGGGTCCAAGGCTAGGCTTGCTGGACTTGAGGGTCTGGTTACAGAGTACTCTGACCACATGAAACAATAATAGCAATAGGAACAGCTGAGAGGATCATGCTACTTCTAGTGTAATGTATGAAATAGTGTGTAATGTACATACTATATGCTCGATGCTACTGGTTTTGGAGGTCACATTATCACCACCTCCTCTTGACGGTTGAGGAAGCAATGGCAACTTACAGAAGAAGAGCAACTTGATGAGACCTAGATCCAACCCCAGGTAGGAAGGCTCCAGGGCCTGGACTCCTTGCTAACTATCTTACACCTGGACCAGCATTCTATTGAGAATAAGACAGGACAGGACTGAGGCAAAATCTCCCCACTGCATCTTTTCAGTTCTTGGTGAAGCCTGAATGATGATGGCCCATCACTTTTCCACTCCAATTTGTTTTAACACTGTTCTTTTCTGGTGTTTGTTTTATATATTTTATCTTGCTGGTATTTTTTTCTCACTCCTTACATTTCTAATTGCAGTTATTTCAAAATTGTGCCCTAAAAAGATGGGTGGACATGTCCCTGTAATCCTAGTTATTTCAGAGGTTGAGGTTAGGAGGATTGGTTAAACCTACAAGTTAGACCCAGGACTATAAGGTGAAATCCTGTTTCAAAACAAACACCACCCCCTACTTCATATCTTTAGCCTTTGTCATGTGTCATTTTCCCAGAAAACTCCACGGTCTGACTTCCCATCCCTACCTCAGCCATATGTGGCCTAGGTTGCTCCAGGCTCCTGCACAGGTGGGACCCTCTCATCTCCAGGGTCCCTAATTACTTCCATTTACTTAGAATCCCTACAGTCCCTCTTAAATACACTAGCCTGCCGTTTCTCAAAGCAGGAGAGGACTAACTACAGCACAGGCTCTGGGGCAAGCTTCCTGGACGCAAACCCTATGCCTAGCAGCTATGAGATGTTGAGCAGGTTTTATACCTCACTATGCTTACTTGTAAAATGCAAATAAAAGCAGCAGTGGTCTTACAGGGTCGTTGTGAGGTGGTAATACCTGCACAAGGTCTAGACCAGGGATAAGCATTTCTTGTCTAGTCTAAGAACCTTACCAAGGGGCTCCGAACTTAGAGGCTCTGGACAGTCTTTTCATGAGACACACATGAACACAGATGTATTTCTGTAGAAAAGAAGTATAAAACTTGCAAAAGTGCATATGACCTAGAAAAGGTATAACCTGTCTAAGTCCACAAAAACTACCTGAGGTGAAGATGAACCCGCTCTCAGTGAGACACAGGAATATTTCCTGGGAAGATGGTACATCTCAATCAGCCACTATATTCTGAGTATATGAGGTGTCTAAGTGACAGACAGTCTTCAAAATGCTTAAGTGTGGGCTATATAGCAGCAAAAGCAATGAAAAAAAATAAGTTTGCAAAGTTAGAAGATAAAGATCACCTAACTAAGCAGGAAGGGATCCCACAACCACATGACCCAGCTTCACAGCAACTGGAGCGCTCCAGTTTCAGGAGGTTCCTGGGTGCTGACAGATGCATTAAAGAGCAAGAGCCAAGCCTTTTGCTTCAAATTAACCAGCCCTTTTGAATCATTAAAAATCTAAAACAGAGTATGTATTTCTCTTTGAAAAACAAGTAACAACAAAACAGTACAAAACATTAAATATTAAAGAAACACATAAACAAAACAAAAAACCCCACACCACCTTTGGAAATCAATTTCTTTCAGAAGGTACAAGAGGTCACTAAAAAGCAAATGTAAAAACTCATGATCCTTTGGCTCTCTGTTGAGCAAGGAGATCAAATATTTGTTTCCTCCCCCGTAATATAACCATTAACTTTTGTTAAAAATACAAGTCTCCAGGAAGCCCACACCCAGCTTTGGGCATGTTCTTTTGCCATTAAGTGTGTGCCTGGATGCCTGGCTATATCTCTGTGTTTCCTCTTTTAACACCATTCTGAAATCTACATTGAATCTTTGTCTTTTCTTTCTTTCTTTTTCTTTTTTTTAAAGATTTATTTATTTATTATGTATACAGTGTTCTGCCTGCGTGCCAGAAGAGGGTACCAGATCTCATTACAGATGGTTGTGAGTCACCATGTGGTTGCTGGGAATTGAACTCAGGACCTTTGGAAGAGCAGGCAATGCTCTTAACCACTGAGCCATCTCTCTAGCCCTGAAACCTTTTTCTTAACCCCAATTAGAAGTGATAATATTCAGCCAGGTGGTGGTAGCTCATGCCTTTACTCCCAGCACTCCTGTATACCTATGGCTTTGCTGACTTCTTTTCAACAGGCTGAGAAAGTACCCACCAGGGCTTCATGCTCCTCACCTTTCTCTCTAGGCCAAACAGAAGGCGTACGTGTGAGAGCATGCACAGAGCCACAGCTTGACTTCTGCTGCAGGCAGTCTAACCCAGAGCCTTGCATGTACCAATTAAGCCCTATTATTGAGTAAGCCTTCAGTCCACAAAGACACTTCAAAACATGATTGTATGTTGGATAACATTAATGACAAAGTGGGAGAATTTTTTTTAAAAAAATAGTCAGTAGGGGAAATACCATTATACAATGGCTCTTGCAATCCTAAAAATCTGTTTTGTTTTTATTTTTGTTTAAAATGTGTGCGGATGTTTTGCCTACATATATATCTTTGTACCATGTGTATGCCTAGTACCATGGAGGTCAGGAGAGGGTGCCAGATCCCCTAGAACTTAAGTTCAGATGGTTGTGAGCCACACCATGTGGGTTTTTAAAATTAAACCCAGCTCCTCTGGAAGAGTAACAAGTGCTCTTAACCACTGGGCATCTCTCCAGCCCCTGTGTAAATCTGTAAGAGCAGTGAGAACCGGTGATGGCAAGTCCCAAGGTGTTAAGGTGTTCAGGAGGAACATGCACCCTTAGGGTTCATTGCACTGCTTCCTTAAGCATCCTCATGGGATGAAATGTCCTAGTACAGACATAGTCTTCATTCACTATCAATATAAACTCACAGGAGGCATGGTCAGAAAACAAGTGTGTAGGTAAAAAGATGGCCTATATATATGTGGGATACTACACAAAATGTATGAATTTTTACTATTAAAGAACAATAATAATAACCTGCCTAGAAGCCCCAAGGTTTAAAGAACACCCAAGATGAGCACACGAACCACTTCACTACGATGAGGAGAGATAAATCTGATATGGTGTATGCCTGCAATCTCAGTACCTGAAAGGCCGAGGCAGACCAGCTGCCAAGTTCAAGGCTAGCCTGGAGTACTCAGAGAGTTCTAGACTACCCCAGGCTACATAGCAAGATCCCCACCCCCATCGCCCGGACACATACCCCTCCACTTGCCTGTCCAACTATTTTGTCCTTAGCACCCGCAGCGCTCACACTTTTAAGACCTGAACTATGGCACAGCATGAGGCGAGAACAAGAGAGGGATAAAAATATGAGAACACAAGGCCCCAGACTGCTCCGGGGAATGACTAAGAGTGCGGAAAACCTTCACAGAGGTTATTTGCAGAAACTAAGTGTAGTGCTGCACACCTTTAATCCCAGCACCCAGGAGGCAGAGGCAGGAGGATCTCTGTGAGTTTGAAATCAGCCTGGTCTACAGAGTGAGTTCCAGCCCAACCAAAGTTACACAATAAGACCTTATCTTTAGGGGGCTGGAGAGATGGCTCAGTGGTTAAGAGCACTGACTGCTCTTCTGAAGGTCCTGAGTTCAATTCCCAGCAACCCACATGGTGGCTCACAACCATCTGTAATGAGACTTGGTGCCCTCTTCTGGCCTGCAGGCATACATGGAGGCTGAACGCTGTGTATATAATAAATAAATAAATAAATATTTTTTAAAAAAAGACCTTATCTTTATTATTTTTATATAAACTTTTTATTTTTTGCAGAGCAGTGGACACAGCATAAAACAGGACTGGATAACGATGGGCTCTCTAGCACAGCTGTATCTAATCAGGAAGCAGCCCCCTTCTCACAGGAGAAAGCCAAGGAAGGAGACAAAGCAGCAGTGAAGGACAGGGCATGATGCAGAATAAGCAGGGCCAGACCTCAGTGCCATGCAAAAAGAACTGGAGTGAGGAAGTCTGGGCACAGAGTTATCCCTATAGGTTGTCACTCAAAGTTGTTGTTGACTGAAACAACCATCTATAGAGTTACTGGGATCCCATTTATTTGTTTATTGTTGTTTGTTTGTTTGTTTTGTTTTGTTTTGTTTTTTTTTTGGTTTTTCGAGACAGGGTTTCTCTGTGGCTTTGGAGCCTGTCCTGGAACTAGCTCT
>NW_004949166.1:1460153-1476070 GCF_000317375.1 Microtus ochrogaster | reverse complement strand
TTTGGAGCCTGTCCTGGAACTAGCTCTTGTAGACCAGGCTGGTCTCGAACTCACAGAGATCCGCGTGCCTCTGCCTCCCGAGTGCTGGGATTAAAGGCGTGCGCCACCACCGCCCGGCAGAAAACAACTTTTTGAAAAAAAAATTACTCACCTTGGAAGAGTGCTGACAGAAATTTTAAATGAAAACAAATGAGGGTTTGAGGACCTTCTGATTCAGTTATAGTTAGGTAATATACACAAATGAGGGTTTGAGGACCCTCTGATTCAGTTATAGTTAGGTAATATACACAAGCAGAGAAAATATGCCAAAGCATCTAAGTAGAAGGATTATGGCTTTTTTCTTACTAAGTTCTGTAACTTTTCTGTAAGTTAGGAAATCCCAGAAGATTTAATAATTAAATGGTTAAGTTCTCTAATAGGCCCAAAAATCTGGCTAAACTGCAACAAACACTTGTGGGGAGCTAAGGAAGCCCTGAGCAAATGTGTATTGTTGACTTGGGCACAGCTGTCAAGGACCTAACGTCTCAGATCCCATGGGAGTGGCAAATCCTCTCGTTTCAGTGCAAATGAGGACACTGTGACAATTGGCTGGTGTGACAACTGCCGTGCAGCAGCAGCCTCTTACTCCTGAGTGACTGAGATGGCCATCTATAAAGACCCTCCCCTGTGCTAGACACAATAAATACACAGAGGTTCTGGGGTGCTGAGTAGGAGTGCTCCATTAGAGCAAGCACAGCCTCCCTTACCTCAACTTCTATGCGTGTATGTGTCCCTTCTTTATTCCCTCACTGCTCCAGTCAGGTTTTTAGGACCAAGCCATGCTGGACTCGGCAGATAATGGTGCCAAACTTTAGAAGAATGAACTATGCACTGTATCTATAATAGTGATAGCAGATAGCACTGAGGACCCCACTGTGACCTGGAAGTGTTCCGAATGCTTTTCTTGCATTAACTTCTGGTAAGATTCACCAAGAATCAAGCAAATCTTGGCAAAGTCATATGGTCACTTGAGAAGATGCAGACAGAATCCCAATCTGGTTTTCTTGGGCTGTAGCAGATAAGCACTGGTCCTCTTTGCTCTGAACTGGAAGACCCAAAGTCTCAGAGCTACACAATGGAGTAGAACCCCTTCCATGGTCTTAGTTTAACTTTTTTTTTTTTTTTAAATTTTTGAATACAGTCTGGCCTAGAACTTGCTATGCAGACTAGGCTAGTGGCTGGTACTCTACCTCCCGAGGGCTGGGATTAAAGGCATGCACCATCACATCTGGCAGTTATGGGTAGTCACTAGCCAGTGTCTTCCTCTCACTTTTACAGGCTCCCCTTACCCAAGAAGGTTCTATTTCAATAAATACTTGGCAAACAGTAACTACTCTACAAAGAATAGGATTTCTACCTCTGTACTTAGGAGAAATAGAATTCTGGTGTTGCTCTTCTAGCCTGTGAATAAGCATTAAATCCCAAGAGTCTTGAGACTCCATAGGAAAGTGTGGCAAGAGGAAGCAAACAGGAGTGAACAAAGATCGCAGTAGGTCAGTGGGCACTGGCCCATTTCTTGTAGGAAGGAAAGAAAACACACTTCCTCAAGTGTTTAGTACCTCCCTGCATCACCAGCCCTTCTCTCCCATCTACTGACACTTACGTCTCTCCTGAGAGCTCGGAAAGTCACCAGCCTGGGAATCTTGATAGACTGGTCAGAAGAGCAAGGCTGAATTATAGACAAGTTCTTTTATTTATTTATTTTTATTTGATGTGCATTAGATGTTTTACCTGCATGTATGTCTGTATGAGGGCATTGGATCCCCTGGTACCAAAGTTACAGATAGGTGTGAGCTGCCATGTGGGTGTTGGGAATTGAACCCGGGTACACTGGAAGAGCAGCCAATGTTCTTAACCATTTAGTCATGTGGACAAGATCTTAAGTAGGTTCTTTTTTTTTTAAATTTTCGAGACAGGGTTCCTCCGTAGCTTTTGGTTTCTGTCCTGGAACTAGCTCTTGCAGACCAGGCTGGCCTCGAACTCACAGAGGTCCGCCTGCCTCTGCCTCCCGAGTGCTGGGATTAAAGGCATGCGCCACCACCACCGGCAAGCAGGTTCTTTTGTTTTGTTTTTGGCATCAGCTACTCGTTGACCAAGGCTTTCACAGGAAGGATTCCACAAAGATGTCAACTCAGATACCACCTCTGCGAAGCATTCCTGACCAGCCTAAAGTGCTCCTTGCTGGACTGCTATGCTCTGTGCTCCTCAAAGCCTCTCAAGGAGAGGGTGCTATCATTTTTTTTTTTTTTTTTTTTGATTTTCGAGGCAGGGTTTCTCTGTGGCTTTGGAGCCTGTCCTGGAACTAGCTCTGTAGACCAGGCTGGTCTCAAACTCACAGAGATCTGCCTGCCTCTGCCTCCCAAGTGCTGGGATTAAAGGCGTGCGCCACCACCGCCCGGCTGAGGGTGCTATCTTATTTACTTGACCTCCTCACCTGGAACAACAGCCAGGACCCTGCAGTCCACGGGACTAATCCTAACCATTACCTGTCTCTTGCATAAGCCTACAGCTGCAACCAGGCCCTTGCAGCCCACGGGCCTAATCATAATCATTATCTGTCTCTTGCACACACCTACAGCTGCTGTCAGCTACCATAGCAGAGTGGAGCTGTTGCAACAGAAACTATCTTGAGCTTGTAAAGCCTACACTATTGACAGCCTTGTTCTTTACAGTAAGTGGGCTGACCCTGACTGGTGACAATACCTGGCCCCCAGTGGTTGAATGTAGTAACTGGGAAAGGGAAAGGGAGGGAATAGTATAAGAGCATGAAAATGGAAACATGGGAGAAGGTTTGCTGTTAGTGGGGAGATGATGTGGTAAGAGAGACCCCCCATCTTAAATACCCCCAAATAATCAATTTGAACATTTAAAAGGTAGCCTTCTGTCTGTCCATGGGGACCTGCCTTTCTAGAACAGTCTTACAGCAGATAAAGGATGGTCCTTCGTATGTTTCAATGGCAGCATGTAAAGTTCCTCAGCATTGGCTCAGACCAGGACACCCTCACCTGCTTCCAGATGGTGACACAGGGAGAGAGCTGCTGGGAAGAAGCCCATGCTGCTGCCGCTGCCCCTGGAGCTGATACAAGCCAGATGCAGTCTGGTGAGGAAGCCACACCCCTCCCTACCCCACCAGCACCCTGAGTGAGAAGCCACTCTTCTTCTTCTTGTTTTCTCCAGATGTTCTTAAACCACCTAACAGGTGGTAGGGTGTAACTCAGCGGTGGAGCACACACTTAGCATATGTGAAATCTTGGCTTTGAGCCCCAGAATCAAAAAGTTAAAAAGTAAATAATTTAACACAGAAAGCACCATATTTCAGCCAAGACAATGCCTCAAAACCCAGCAACCTCTTTCTTCCTACCTTCAAGGCGGGGCCCTTCTCACTCGCCCTCTCACTGGCTCTTTTCCCCTCCAGGCCCAGCTGCACAAACAGTTCCAGCAGGTTCATCAACAGCTCGTCCACAAGATGTTCTTCCTGAATGTTGGCTGCAATGTTGGCCAGGGCATTGATCACTGCTAGGGAACAGTGCCTAAAGAAAAGGAAAAAAGGCAAACCCACCGCTGAGCCCTCTGGAGGGAGAAACACTGGCTCTAAGTTGGTCTGGCCTGCCTCACCATGCACAAGGAACTCCCAAAAGGTTATGAACATGCCATTGTCATGACAAACAGACCCTGAAAGTAAATGGCTAAATAAATTACTACGGACCTCTTGACCCAGAATCTGATTCAAGGAGCTAGATACCAGGGACCCTGATTTTCCTCTGACCATTAAAAGCCTACTGAATATCTGGATGCAGAATTACTCAGTTCTAGACTTTTCTGCTTGAGTTCTGTTATTCTCCTTCAAATCAAACCCAAACATCACTACTCCTGATGATTAGCTTCTCACCAGTGCTCCCCACAACTCTGGGACTGACATTACTAGCAGCAGGCAGTGAACACGAAGGAGTCCTGTAGTGATATTATGTTAGTAATCTAGCAAACAAAGCTTGCCTGAAGATCAGAGTGCAGAGTGGAGAGCTAAGCCACTAGTTAGCCACAGAGGTCAGGCAGTGGTGGCACACACCTTTCCCTGATAGATCTCTGTGAGTTCAAGGTCACCCTGGGCTACATGAAATTGATCCAGTCTGAAAAAAAAAATAGAGCTGGGTGGTGGTGGCTCACATGTTTAATCCCAGTACTTAGGAGTGGTGTGGGAAGTCCTTTTGTCTATGTGTTGTTTTTATTGGTTAATAAATAAATCTGTTCTGGCCAGTGGCTTAGCAAAATAGAGCTAAGTGGGAAAACTGAACTAAATGCTGGGAGAAAGAAGATGGAGTCGCTAAAAGCCATGTAGCCCCGCCAGAGATAGACACTGTATGGAAATTTACGCGGTAAGCTACAGCCACATGGCGATACACAGATTAATAAAAATGGGTTAATAGAAAGCCAGAAATAAGCTTAAGATATTGGCCAAACCATATTACAAATAATATAGTTTCTGTGTGATTACTTCAGGAGTCTGGGTGGCGGGGAAATGAACAAGCGGCTTCTGCCAACATAGGAGTCACATGCTTTTAATCCCAGCCCTAGGGAGGTGGCAATAGAGAAGAGTGATATGGCTGGGTAGAGAGATGAATATAAGGTGGGAGGAGGCAGGAGCTGGGATTCAGTCTGAGGCATCAGTATGAGTATGCAGTCTGAGGATTGCCCCTTTAGTCTGAAGATTTGGAAGAGGTAAAAGGCCTCTCTAGCGTTGACTACACTGCTTCTCTGATCTTTCAGTTTTCACCCCCTAATATCTGACTCTAGGTTTTTATTTATTAAGACCAACTAGAACTCATGCTACAGAATCCCAGGACCACCTGCCTCTGGATTATGGACATCCTACATAAACCCCAGGAGTGAAACTGATGTTGCCCCTTCAGCCAGGTGTCAGGGGCCAGGCCTCTGCAGCTTTGCAATCAGCAGCTCTGATATTGGCATGGTGTGTTACTAGTTGATGCACATAGGCCTTTGAGTCTTGGTTTCTTTCTGTGTGAAACAAGTATAATAATTCCCTCTTCATAAGCAGGAGGAGTTAAGCACCGAACAGGCTGGTCCCTAGCAAATGCTAGTCACGACAAAAGGCACTCCTTTCCCAGTTAGGTAAAGCCTGGTAGGTTAGGGGAACATAAGCTATCAAATGTTCCTACTGGTGAGAAGACAAACTTGGGAGGTTGTGTGTGTGTGTGTGAGTGTGTGTGTATGTATGTATGTGTGTGTGTGTGTAGGGGCTGGAACCCAGGACCCTGTGTATGCCAGGCAAGTGCTCTAACACTGAGCCACAGCCTCAGATTGACAAATCATTTTAATGGCAATAAGAGGCTTTATGGGGAAAAACGGCAATTTCGACCAGAAACTGAAGAAACTGTAGCATGAGATTAGCAGGAATTGCACAAAATGAGGTCAGAGCTCAGCAAGATCAACACAAGGGCCAGAAAGAGGCCAGCAGGGAGCCAGTCAAAGAGCAGGAGGTACCCAAGGACAAGGAGTCCCAGGTTAAGGGAACAACATGGGAAAAGAAGTGCAGACACCAGGATGGACAAAAGAAGGTGGAGGCAAGTTTGGATGGGACCCCAATCTAGTCCTCAGATTGTTTATAATCTGGACACACAATGGTGGCAGTGATAAAACACTGATTCAACTGTTCCTCACTACCCATGGGAAACTGGCTGCAAAACTCCCTAGGATATAAAACATCCTTTTATTTAAAATGGTGTGGTAGCTGGGTGTAATAGCAAATAACATTCACTTGTAATCTCAGCACTTAGATGGTGGAGGCAGGAGCATCATAAGTTCGAGGCAACTTGAGCTATCACAGCAAGACTAATAAACAAAAGGTAAATAAACTAGGATGGTATTTGCATATATTATGACTACATTCTTGCATACTTTAAATCATTTCATAATTACCCTAGTGCTTACTACAATGCAAATATCACAAAAAGTGTTTTTTTTTTTGTTGCTGTTGTTGTTAGTGTTGGGTTGTTTTTTTTTTAAAGATAGGATTTCACTATGTAGCAGAACTTGCTATGTGGCTCAGGCTGGCCTCTAACTCTCAGTCCTCTTGCCTCAACTTCCTAAGCGGCTGTGTTACAGTGTGTATCACCTCTCCCAGCGCTGGAGATATTTTATTATTTGGAGAATGCTGATGAGAAAATCTGAACATGGACAGGATAGATGCATGTCTTGGTTTTAACATTTACTACCTGTCGATGGAGACCAACTGTGTAACAATGCCAAGAGCTCACACTGATCAAGAACTTGCACGTATATAATCTCCCACCAAAGTCCTAACAGACCCATGCCGTTAGCTTCTGGGATCAGTTGAGATAGGTGCACTCATGGTGGTCTGGCTCACAGACCCCGCACGTACATCTCTATTCACTGTTCACACAATGAGACATGCTCTTTGGCAGGTGAAGAAACCAGGCATGGACAAGCTGAGCATTTACTGAGGCAAGGTGGCTGCACTGCTGCCCACTAAACTGACGACTAGGAACAGTAATGCCAACACAGGGGTGCTCGGCTCTGCACCAGTCTCACGTCTTTGTCTGACTTTTCTTCCTGCCTTCTCTCTCTTCTGATCTGACAACCTCTTGTGAGATCCTTCAAACGTGAAGAGACATGGCTCTTCCTCATGGCATTCTGGGTAAAGTCAAGAAGCATCTCTCAGTCTGCCAAGGAAAACTGGCCAGGCTTTGTACCAATACAGAGTGCGCAAAGATATAAACGTCTATTCCCTGAGCCTCCAAATTCCAATTGCCTCTCTAACCCTGCACATGGGTTTTTTTTTTGGGGGGGGGGGGATGCGAAGAAGCAAACCTAGGGCCTTATACTTGCTGGTGGCCAATTGTTTTGCATTAAATCTCCAGTCCTCAAATCCTACTTTAAAAAATCTAACCTAAGAAAAGCATACTCACAGGTTGGTGGTGGTGGCACACACCTTTAATCCTAGCACTCAGGAGGCAGAAATAGGTGGATCTTTGTGAGTTCGAGGCCAGCCTGGTCTACAGAGTGAGTTACAGGACGGCTAGGGCTCCATAGAGAAACCCTGCCTCAAAAACAAAAACAATACAAACAACAACAACAAAACAAACAAAAAAGCATACTCACATAGCTTTTCCATAGCTATTACACTATTTATTCAATGTAGTACCTTCTGGTATGGAAACTAGAAAACTACCCAATACCCAAACTAAACTGGTTAGAATCTTGGCACAGTGTGGTACTATGCAGTTATTTAAAGCAACACACAGGGCAACATTTCAGGTGTAGCTGGCATGTTGCTTATGTTTAAGAAGCAGGTCACCTAGATGTGCTTTATGGGCCTGTGTGGCAGAGAACGGAGCAGAGCAGAGGGCCATAGGTGTAGTTCAGCAACAAACTGCTGCCACGTGTGGTTTTTATGTGCTGCCTTGCATGTACACTGATCTATAGCATATAGCTTCTGTAAGAAGGCTAACACCCACAGGCCAATCCTCAAACTTTCCTCAACCACAGTTAAATGTTGTCAAGCTCTAGAGCAATGAGGTATAGAATTACCTGTAGCCATGGTCTTTGTAGTCTTTGGTGGCCGAATAGACAACTGAACTGGCCTTCACACTGATTTGCTGAAAGAGATTCCAGACTTCCTGATAAATGTATTGCTGGAAGAGAGAGGAGATACTGTCACCATCCATAATCCCTGAGGCAACTCCTAGACATGGGAAGACCCCTCCCGTCATCACCCAGGGAGAGCAGGAGATACTGTCACCATCCATAATCCCTGAGGCCACTCCTAGACATGGGAAGACCCTCCTGTCATCACCCAGGGAGGACCACGCAGGGCATACTTTTGTATGCATGTGTGTGTTTAAGTGCTAAGACATGTATATGGTGGTAAGAGGAAAACATTTTAATTTTCTCCTTCCATCACTCAGGTTCCAGAGATTGAACTCAAGTCCACAGGCTTGTCAGCAGTCTTTTTACCCACCAAGTCATCTTTGCCAGCTATGTTTATTTTATTGATTGACTGGTTTATATACAGCGTTTTACTATGAAGCCCTGGCAGGCCTAGAACTCACTATATAGAGCAAGCTGGCTTTGAACTCACAGAAATCCTCCTGCCTCTGGTTCCCAAGTGCTGGGATTAAAGGTGTACATACCATGCCTGGACAATATTTTTTGCTTTAAGATTCTATTTTTAAATTATGTATAAATGTGGGTGTCTGCACAGAAGTGTGTGCCTGGGATGCAGGTACCCTCCAAGGCCAGAAGAGAGCATCATACATACCTCCTAGAGCTGAGGTCTTGGGACCCTGTGCCACCTGACTGGGAGCTTAGGACTGAGCTCGGGTCTTCTAGAAGAATAGTATGCATTTCTGGCCTTTTTTTTTTTTTTTTTGAGACAAAGGTTTGAATTCCTAATTCTTTTGTCTCTACTTCCTAAGTGCTGGGACTACAGGCATTTATCATGGTTCCTGTCTAAGGAGATCTATTTCTAGAGCTCTAAGAAAGTCCAAATCAAAAGGAAAGAAGTAGCTTTTATTTAGACCCAATTTTATGCTAGCTACATTGATAAGAAATGAGTTTCCAGAGAGTGATACAACCACTGACTACAAATTCTCTCCATACAGTGCTGACACCACTGTGAGAATTTAGTTTACTTTCAAGGTGCATTAACAGTGCAATTTTCTACTCCTTATAATCAAGGTTTCCAGCTCCAGCCTCACTGCAGGGCTTTTCCTTACATTTCCAGTGATAACCAGGCAGCCCAGCTGGTCGATGATGAGAACATCAAGCGGCGAGGGAGGCTGGCAGAATTTCTGCTGCAGGATCTGCAGAATTGGCTCCATGACCTTTGGGGTGTCTCTCAGAGCCACTGCAATGTGTCCCAAGGCACGGATGGTATGGTCAGGAATCAAGTGAGCATCCCTATGGGGGCAAGAAGAGAGGTGTTTCTAAAGCTCTGAGAGTTGGACGTGGTGCGCACACCTTTAATCACAGAACTCAGGAGGCAACGGCAGGTGGATCTTTGGGTTCAAGGCCAGCCTGGTTTATGGAATGACAGCCAGGACAGTCAGGGGTCCACAGAAAAACCTTGTTTCGAAAAAACAAAAAACAAACAAACAAACAAAAAAAACCGATCAAACAAAAAACCCTCCAAAAGTAAAGCAGCTCCGAAGCATGCAGTGGTGAAACAAAGCAAGAGACCACAGCCTCAACCTTGTTCACCATGGCCTTGAAGAAGCAACTGAAGGAACTGCAGTGGTCTCTCACCGCATTCAGAGACAGAGACCCAGACTTTCACTCCAGCACAGGGTCCAGAATGTACATTTGAGGGTAAGATTGACCTTGACCCTTCGGCAGACCCAATGCGTGGCTACACTGTGAGCAGGGAAGAGGCACAACACAGTGACTGAGCCTGCAAAGCAGAGCCACGCTTCCAAATGATAGGCACATACTTGTCACTCTCCTGGGAGATGTACAGTCGGTTGGAGAGGCTAGCCAGGAAGGCCTCCACTATCACTGGGTCCACGGTCAGGCCAGCCTTCAGGCACCTGTGCAGCAAATAAGTCCAGGTGACATCAGGTGTTAAGAAAACGGAATGGTTTTGTTTTTCTGCTTGGTTTGTTCCTTGCCAAGATGTACAACATTTTACATAGCAGCTCTGAAGTTCCTACTCCAGAAACCTGAATGAAAAGCCATTCTATAGAATGAATTTAAGGAATTATAGCCAGCTTCACCCACTTGGTAGTATCTCTTCTGGAAACAATAACTTAAATCACTTTGCCAGTTTTGAAGGAACAGCTTCCTTCAGAATAATGTAACCATGCTAATTCCAATTTCACATTTCCTTTACCATTCATAGCGACTGACTCCCAGACAGCTGGGGAACATCATACCAAGCCCCTGACCCCTGTTGATTAACCCAGGGCCTTACAAAGGCAAAGCACATGTCCTGCCACTAAACTGCATCTTTGCTCCCCAGCAGGGTGTTTTATTAAGGAGAGATGCTTATGTTATTCAGGAAACAGGAACCTTTAGAAGCCCCCAAGAACGTCAAGCCTTCTTTCTCAGGTGTATCCTGCTTGCCCCATCTGTTTGGCTCTTAAGGCATACTGAGAATGAGAAGCCAGAATTCAAAAGGAGGCACACATTCATGCAAATTAGAGAGCAAGAGCATGCAGCAATTCTCCACAGCAAAGAACACTTAATCTTATTGAAAATATCAGTAAAAGCTGTTGTGGGACATTTGATCACAGTGTGTAAAGACATGTCTCTGCTGAGGCATGTTCTGATTGGTCTAATAAAGAGCTGGCTTGCCAAAAGCTAGGCAGAAGAAGATAGGCAAGACTTCTGGGACGAGAGGAACTTGGAAGAATTGAAAGGCAGGGGATTCACCAGTCAGACAAAGGAAGTGGGATGCATTGTACTAAGGGGCGGGAATAAGCCACGAGGCAGAATGTTAATTAATATAAACAGGTTAATTTAAGTTTTAAGAGCTAGTTGGGAAAAAGCCTAGGCTAAGGCCAAGCTTTCATAATTAATAAGAAGTGTCATTATTTGGGAGCTGGTAGTCCAAAGAAAGACCTGTAAGTATAAAATCTCTGACTTATATCAAGTATTATACAGAAAAAATATAATTACACGTTACTTTGGAAGATGAGCCAATGGGGAAATAAATCCTACATATACTACAATTTTTCTCTAATAAGCAGCTTTTATTTTTCTGACCAAGAAAAGGAAGGCAGCTTTATTGAAGAAGAAAAAAAAAACTAAACAACTCTTTTTATAAATATACAATAAATACAATAACAATAGAAAATAAATGAAAAGGATAACTTCACTCCTTTTGCATTGAGCCTTTGCCTCCTTAGCTCCCCCTCCCCTTCCTTAGTTAAAGCTCATACCTGCAGATGTTGTCAATGGCGATGTCCCGGAGCTGCTCATACATGGACGGCTGGTTCTTCTTACCCGGCAAGACATTTAGAGTTGACTCAGAATGCTCATTGGTGACACTGATTTTTATATCATTGCCAGCAACTAAAAGTAAAAACTCAAATTCAAACTTGTGTCTGATTTAGTTTTACTTTCATCCCTTTCTTTGTCTCAATCTAAGACCACAAGATAGGCTTTATTTTTAGCTTGTGAAAACAAGCACGCAAACATCCAACCACATCTTACCCGCTGGCTTGCTTCCTTTTTCTTTTTCTGAGACAGGATCTTACCATGCAGCCCTGGACTGCTTGGAGCTCACTATGTGGACCATGCTTGCCCCCTTAAAAGGCATGCACCACCACGCTTGGCTTACTAAACAGACCAAACATTCAAAGTCAAGAGTCTGAGACCAACAGAAAGGGTGAAGGAACATGTTTAAATCAAAAGGACAGATGGTTTATAAAGTGTTAAACTTGCTTACATAGATATAATCTACATGGGAAGTAGAAAGTAGAGAAAGACAAGATCTCCTGAGTAAATTGAGAGCATGGGGACCTTGGGGGAGGGTTGAAGAGGGGATGGGAGAGGCAGGGAGGGGAGAAGAGAGAACTGTAGAGCTCAATAAAAATCAATTTAAAAAATGGGAAAAAAGTGTTAAACTTGCTTATAAAGTAAGTTCAGCAATTTTTTTAAGAACCATTTTTTAAAAATGACAAAGTCAGGCATGGTGGTGCACACCTTTAATCCCAGCATTCCAGAGAGAGACAGGTGGATCTCTGTAAATTCAAGGCTCGCCTGATAGTGAGTTCCAGGACAGCCAGGGTTATGCAGAGAGACCTGTCCCAAACAACAACAACAACAACAACAACAACAACAACATAAATAAATAAATAACAAATATCCACATGAATGTAGCTTTGATGCTCAGTGAGGAAGTCCTGTCTCGTCCAAGCAGTGTGTACAAAGCAGGTAAGTGTGTGTTTGGATGATGGTGCACATGACAGAAGCCTGGGAGATCATAAGCACAAACTTAAACACTTACATCATTCCTTGACAAAGTTAAAATGACTGATTCAAAAGATAGTTTGAAAACATCACAATTATGAATCAAGGTTTTTTTTCTTCTGTTTGTGTGTCTTTACGATAAGACTGAGGAAGTCTTCTGACGGCTAGGTTTGGGTTTCTTCGTTAGTGCCTCACATCCATGGAAGCTGGACTAATTAATTAGTCAAATAATCAATCTGCACTAATTACTATTATATGAGACGATCTGCTCTGAGCCTGCATCCTCTATGGGGCAGTGTGGAGCAAATGAGGCAGTGTACATGAGACTTCCAGCCCAGCTCTGAAGCCTTCAATAGGAGGCAAAGAAGGCCTGAATCCTAGGGAATGGGGATCTGAACAGAGACAGAGGAAAGATGTAGAGGAGAGGAATGGCCCAAACAAGTATGGTCAGAACTCAAATAGTTACATGGCCCTTCTCCACAAGGATTCAGAAGCTCTGAATGCTGAAGATGAGCTTGTTGTGGAATATGAGTTGGAAATGTGTACATTTGTTTAATGATGCAAAGATGTCCTGCATTCTTTTATGCTGCATTTGTCTAACTCTGCAGAGCTGTGTTACTTTGCCTGTTTAAAAGACTTGACAGGTCTAACAAAGATCTGAACAACCAATAGTAAGGTAGGAGAAAGGAAAGGTGGGTCTGGCAGGCAGAGAGAATAAATAGGAGGAGAAATCTGAGAGAAGATTGAGGAGTGAGAGAAAAGGAGGAAGACTCCAGGGGCCAGCCACCCAGCTAGATACAGAACAAGAAGGAAAGATATATAGAAATAGAAAAAGATAAAAGCCCAGAAGCAAAAGGTAGATGGGATAATTTAAGTTAAGAAAAGCTGGCGCACACCTTTAATCCCAGCACTCAGGAGGCAGAGGCAGGCGGATCTCTGTGAGTTTGAGACCAGCCTGGTCTACAGAGCTAGTTCCAGGACAGGCTCCAAAGCCACAGGGAAACCCTGTCTCGAAAAACCAAAAAAAAAAAAAAAAAAAAAAAGAAAAGCTGGCAAGAAATAAGCCAAGCTAAGGCCAGGCATTCATAATTAAGAATAAGGCTCCACTCCATGTGCTTTATTTGGGAGCTGGGTGGTAGGCCCTCAAAGAGCAAAGAGCAAAGCGTGAAAGCAAACAGCTACAAGAGCTATTACCTGTGTGGTACTGACTGTGGTACTTATAGAGTTTCACCAGCACCGGGGATGGAATCACCAGAAAGTCTCTCAAAGATGGTGTCACTGAGTGTACCACCACTGGGAACCTTTCACACAGGCGGCCCAAACCCTGCAACATAACATCAATCCATCATGCTGTCTGGAAAGAACCATCCACAAGCCCCTAAGATGCTTAAGCCTTCTGATGTTGGACCCAAACTTCCGAAGTCAAAGCTCCCAGAGACTACCTGCTCATGGGTTAAGAGAAGGAAATGATACTAATTCTTCAACAATCAAGACATATACATATACATATATACATATATATACATATATATCTAAGACTGTTTGTGTCTAAGTAAATACATTAAGGTACAGAATAGGCTGTTAAGCAATGGAAGGTATGGAGTCAATGGGGTCTATATCAAGGAGAGCCTTGGCTAAGCAGAAGTGAGCATTATAACCAGGGCATCTCTCTGTGAGGCCCTGTGTCTATGACCTGCTCACCTTGATTATATGCAAGGCAGTCTCACATCAAGGAGGAACACAGGTCCTCTTCAAGGCAAGCAGCTCTTGCAGAAACGTACAGCCCTATCCAGAAAAGCCTACCCTCAGTTCACAGTGGGATCTAATAGGCATCTTTTTTTTTTTTTTTTTTCGAGGCAGGGTTTCTCTGTGGCTTTGGAGCCTGTCCTGGAACTAGCTCTTGTAGACCAGGCTGGTCTCGAACTCACAGAGATCCGCCTGCCTCTGCCTCCCGAGTGCTGGGATTAAAGGCGTGCGCCACCATCTCCCGGCTCTAATAGGCATCTTAACGGACAACTTTGTTGCCTTTTGTTTGATTCTGGAGAATCAGCTACAGCCTGAGCAATAGTAAGGGTACCTGTGAATGGGAATCTCTGGAGACTGACCTGTAGGCAGCAGATTAGCAAGGGCAAATGGGCAATGATGACCTTGCTGGATGTCTTGGACTGCAGCTTTTCAGACAGCTTGATGCAAAGGTTTTCTGCACCTTAATTTAAAATCAGAAGCAGATACAAATAATCACTACAGCCCAAGATTCAGAAAGTAAGTTCTTTCTTTCTTTTTTTCTCTTTCTTTCTTTCTTTCTTTCTTTCTTTCTTTCTTTCTTTCTTTCTTTCTTTCTTTTCCCTTTGGAGCTGAGGACTGAACTCAGGGCCTACTACTGAGCTAAATCTCCCAACCTCAGAAAATATGTTCTTACTGGTTAAGCAAGGACTTAGTAAAGCCCACACAAATACCTGTTACAGGTACTAACACTGAGAGATAACACTGGGAGTTTTGAAGCAGCAGGCACCCACATGATGTGAATCTACATTATAGTCTCTATGGGTGGGACCCTTGTTTCACAGCATTCTACTAAGCAAAAATGTTTCCCAGACTCCCCCACCAGCCTCTTACCCTCCAGTTATGAACCTCCATCTCTTCAGAGCAAAGTCTAAAGATCCATCGAAAAACACCAGAGAGAATGTACAGGCTTGGTGGCCTTGGGCTTCCCCTTCCTCCCAGGTCCACTGTCTTACATTGCAGGACAGGACAGCAAATGCCTGGGCCAAGCATTCTAGAAGTCACTTTGGGAAACACATAGGGGGATTCCTGGGTAGGTCTAGAGATCATAGGATGCAGGAAGGGAAGTTTGGGCTCACCCTGCTCATCCTTCACAGCCCACACCATGAGGTCCACGCAGGCAGCATTTGCTTGGCAGCGCAGTTTGAGGGGGCTCATCTCACTGTGCACCCTGTCTGCATCATGTAGAATCTTCTGGAGCTCCCCTTGGCTCATGTTGAACTGCTCCAACACAAAATCATGGATCTCTTTCACAAAGGAGGTGGGGAGATCTGTGGGAAAGAAAGTTTGGGGTGGGGGATAGTCACAGATCGGAAGAGCCACACCATAACATAGGTAGCAGGTGCCAACAGCTAAGGCTGTTCCCTCTCAACAAAAGCAAAGGTGATCTTGGAGGTGGTTACTGGGATTCTAAGAAAGCCTGCAGGGTCAAGCATGAACAGGCTATGTCAGAACTCCCCAAAAGCATATAGTTTGTTGGCCAGAGGAAAAGGGTGCTCCTGGAATCAGACCAGGTGTTTGGTGGTGCTGAGGATCAAGCCAGGTGCTAACACTGTAGGCAAGTGCTCTACACTGAGCTATACTCTAAGCCCAGAGTACATCTTTTAAGCTGTCAAAAACTAAAACTCAAATATATGAAATACCTAAAAAGAGTGAGGTGGTAGTGGTGCGCACCTTTAATCTCAGCACTCGGGAGGCAGCAGGCAGCTCTCTATGAGTTTGAGGCCAGCCTGATCTACAAGACCTAGATCCAGGGCAGCTAGGGTTGTTGCACATAGAAACCCTGTCTCAAAATCCAAAAAATAAAGGAAAGAAAAAAAATACCTAAAAAGGGATATATCATCAATGGGATCATTCAGTTGAAAGATCAGAGATTTTCCTAATTCTCATCCTTGAGGCCTGAAAATTTCAGAATCACTGTGATAGGCAGAGGTCAGACCAGTAACAGACAGCCAAGGCAAAAGGACTCTAGGATGTCAGGCTGGGCTGGCCATCATTAATAAACTCCCCATGGAACCCAAACCTTTGTTGTTGTTGTTGTTGGTTTTTTTTTTTTTTTTTTTTCGAGACAGGGTTTCTCTGTGGTTTTGGAGCCTGTCCTGGAACTAGCTCTTGTAGACCAGGATGGTCTCGAACTCACAGAGATC
>NW_004949166.1:1452698-1460053 GCF_000317375.1 Microtus ochrogaster | reverse complement strand
GCCTGTCCTGGAACTAGCTCTTGTAGACCAGGATGGTCTCGAACTCACAGAGATCCGCCTGCCTCTGCCTCCCGAGTGCTGGGATTAAAGGCATGCGCCACCACCGCCCGGCTAACCCAAACCTTTGTTGCTATGGTCTCTATATGACTGTTTCTCAGGGGCCCTCTTAATTAGATTAGGAATAGTTAAGTAAATTATAATGTATCTATATCTTAGAAATTTATGTAGTCACCAAAAAATATTTAAGAGGAATATTTAATGTTATGAAGAAACAGAATGGGAAAAACACATGAGAAACTGTGAGGAAACATTAAACCTTTTATTTTCTAAAATGTCTAAATTTGATATGTAAAACTGTATGCACAGGACAATGATACAGTGTATATAGAAAAACATATTAGGAAATAAACCAACTCTTCAGCCATCACTGGCAGTATTACCATCAGGGCCAGATTTTTAAAATTTTCTTATTTCCTCTAAAGTTCAGTCATGTGATCATGTTGCTCACATGTGATCTTTTATTTTTGGAGTTACGGGGATCTTGCTATATTGCCCTGACCAGTCTCAAACCCTTGGGCTCAGCTCATCCTTATGAGTAGCTAGGATTATACCCATAAGCCACATCTGTTTTCACACGTGATTTCTAAGTTGGCACCAATAGAAAGCAAGTAGCAGACTGTAGGAGTGGCCAGGGACCACCCCCTGTGCCCACATCCACCAACACCCTTACCTTTCATGTAGTACAGAGTATCTCGAAGCATCTTGAACATGGTCAGGTAGAGGGGATCACTGAAGCTTGTATAATAGAGGTCAGCACTGGGATTGGTCTGCAGAGGAAACAAGCACTCAGCCACAGTGCAGAGACTCTCCGAACTGCTCTGGTCCTGCACACGGCCCAGCAAGCAACTACATTGTAAACTGAGCACCCACTTGCTGTAACTTGTAACAGACATTCAAATTTCCCTGTTCATCCTCCTCAGTAAAAGGCAAAAGTAAACAGGCAGTCCGTGCCTGGCCCTGATGTTATAAAAACCGATAACAACAACAACAACAAAAACCACTACTAACATTTCACTGTCTTTGGTCTGGCATGGAACTGAAGGACATGAAAGACATGGAAGGGGAATCTAATATTAAATCTAATCATTTTGAAGGATGACACTATAGTTTGGGCACTTCGAGATTTAGCCTACATTTTACAATTAAAATTAATTTTATTTTTTTTTCCAAGACAGGGTTTCTCTGTGTAGTCTTGACTATTCTAGAACTTACTTTGTAGACCAGGCTGGCCTTGAACTCAGAGATCTGACTACCTTTGCCTCCCAAGTGCTGGGAGGTGTGAACCGCCACCACCTGGCTTGAATATTCTTTACCAATGTAATCTGAAATGTAGTGCTTGGAAAAAACAAAATAAACCCTTAAGACATGGCCTAGTGAGTTAAGATGTAGTCCTTAATGTCTGGGTACTACCAACTGAGAGGAGCTGGAGGCGGCATGGGGTGGGAGGGTGTGAGAGCCACCAAGCATTCAGGAGGGCACTATCGGGAGCTGGTGACCAAGCGCCATCAGCAGTCTCTGCTCCATGACCACCCCTTACCAGTCCCTGTGACACTCTGCTGGGCACAGATGAAGAAATGAGATGGGCAGAGGGAAGAGCAGCTCAAAGTTCAGAGTTGAGATCAACTGAGGGTTTTCAATCACCATGCCGCATGTCCAAAGGACAACAACAGCACTCACTAGCCACATACCTCCACATTCCTCAAGTTCTCTAGGCCTAGAAGCTACAGTTTGCTATTGTTTTATGTCTAAGGTCAACATTTACACTCTTTTTGGGGGATGCAGTTTGAAGTAGGGTCTCACTGTATAGCCCTGGCTCTCCTGGAACTCTGAAAGTAGAGCACACCGGCTGGGACTAAAGGGTACACCACTCCCGGCCATTTAAAACTTTTCTTGTGTTTGTTAGCACAAAACTATTTCTTCAACAGGATATTTATTCTAAAGTCTAAAATTATTAACAAACAAAGCTGCCCCAAATCACCCTAGCTCATTCATGGGGAAAAGGGTTCTAGGATTCCAGGTTAAAGCCCTACAGAGCTGGAGAGATGGGCCCACAGTTCAGGGCACTTATTACTCCTCCAGACAATCTGGGTTCAATCTCCAGCACCTTTATGGCAAATTATAACTGTCTGTAATTCCAGTTCCAGAGGATCCAATGCCTTCTCCTGGCTTCTACAGGCATCAGACATGCATGTGGCTTACAGAAATACATGCAATTGAAACACTCATACACATTTTAAAAAAGTCCTAAGGGGGCTCTCCAGAAAGCCACAACTCTTCCATAGGACACACACTGACTTCATTACAGGTAGTGTGTTGACCAAACAAGTTTCTAGATCAGTAGTTCTCAACCTGTGGGTCAGACCCCCACCCCTTTGGGGAAATTGAATATCATATATTTATATTATAATTCATAACAGTAGTAAAATTACAGTTATAAAATAGCAACAAAATAATTTTATGGTTGGGGGTCACCACAACATGAGGAAGGGTCTCAGCGTTAGGAAGGCTGAGAGCCACTGCTGTAAATGTTAGACGGTCCAGCTTTCAGGCCCGTTTCCTGGCATGCCCTCAGTCATGTATGACCATATACTGACAAAATAAACTGGGGCTGGAGAGATGGCTTAGTGGTTAAGAGCACTGAGTGCTATTCCAGAGGACCCAGGTTCAATTCCTAGCACCCACATGGCAGCTCACAATTATCTGTAACTTCAATTTTAAGGGGAGATTAAAATTTTGGTCTCTGGGAACACTGCACGCACATTGTATACAGACATACATGTAAGCACAACAACCATACATATAAAAAAACATAATTAGCCAGACAGTGGTAGCACACATCTTTATTCCCAGCATTCAGGAGGCAGAGGCAGGTGGATCTCAGTGAGTTTGTAACCAGCCTGGTCAACAGAGAGAGTTCCAGGACAGCCAAGGCTACACAGTGAAACACTGTCTTGAAAAAGAAGAAGAGAAGAAGAAGAAGAAGAAGAAGAAGAAGAAGAAGAAGAAGAAGAAGAAGAAGAAGAAGAAGAAGAAGAAGAAGAGGAGAAATAAATAAAATAAACTTCAAAGGAAAAAGAAAGAAAAGACCACAAACAACCTACAGTGAGAGTGAGAGACAGGAGGATCTCTGTGAGTTCAAGGCCTGACTGCTCTATAAAGAGAGTTCCAGAACAGTCAGAGCTACAACAGTGAAACTCTGTCTTGAAAAACAAAAAACAAAACAAAACAAAAAAAAACCATATCCCCACTAAAAAAATAAATAAAAAGCGTGCAAGAGTTAAGACTCAGGTTGACAGGAAAGATCTGCAGCAAAGTTCCAGACTGCAACTTGGAGTTATGACAGTGTGTCCCTTAGTCAGGACTAACCAAGAGCAAGCACACACACCACAAACACTAACATCGAAGTTTACTGATGCCAACTGCAGAGCAGATCTTGGCTCCAAATACATTTTTAAAAAGTCCTTCAGATACATACTATATACATGGCTGCCATGTCCCAGAAAGTACACCTTGCAACTTGTGAAAGCAACAAAGAAGCAAGAAGATAAACTCCAGAAAGACCCAGGCTGACTGCAAGCTTCCTAAGTGTGTGACATGGTACGTTAGTTAACCCTCATGAACCTCCCGACTGTGAAATGGAGACACTGAGCACCAGTCAGAGGCATGTGTGGTGATGGAATGAGAGGAGCCAGGGCAGGTGGGCAGGCGGGCGTGTGTGTGCTGGGACTAGGGTGGGAATAGGATGAGCACTTCAACCCCCTACAAGCACTTCTGTTTTCTTCCTGCACATGCTGAAGTCAGGCTAATTTCATGGTGATGTCTTCAGAAGGTACGTACTTCCATCACGCTGGCTACAACTCCATCTAAGAACTTGAGAACAGGCTCCTCAACAATCTTCTTCACCTGTTAGAGAGACAAAAATCACATGATTACATAAGGAAACAGGGATGCTAGCTTCTCCTACCTCATAACAAATGCATTGCTAGACAAAACCCATAAGGCTGAGGTGGAGCTCAATGGTAAGGAACATGCTTAGCATGCCCAAGATGTTGGGTTCAATCCTCAAAATTCTTAAAAGAAAAAAGTCAGGGGCCAGAGAGATGATTAAGTGGTTAAGAGCATTTGTTGCTCTTGCGGAAGTTCCAGGTCTGGTTCCCAGTACCACATGGGGGCTCACAACTGTCCATAACTCTAGTTTGAGGGGATCTGATGTCATCTTCTGACTTCCATGGCACCAAACATGCACATGATGCACATATATATATATGTAGGCAAAACATTTACATGCATAAAATAAATAAATCTAAAAAAATTTTAAAATAAAAATGAAAAGAACCCCATAAATTTGTAGTGATAAGTGTAATGGAAGTAGCTCAACAACTTATCAACTGAACAATGATCAAGCCATATGTAGAAAATGCCCTTACTATTCTAGCGTCACTTACTATTCTTAGCGTCACAAAAACTCCTTTGAGTAAATCAAATATAAAGGAGAAGCACTGTTTTTAGTGGAGTCTGAGCCTGCCCCTACCCTAGGTCTGCATAGTCTTTTTTTTTTAAGATTTATTTATTAATTATATATAGTGTACTACCTGCACTATGCCTGCAGGCCAGAAGAGGGCACCAGATCTCATTACAGATGATAGTGAGCAACCATGTGGTTGCTGGGAATTGAACTCAGGACCTCTGGAAGTGCAGTCAGTGTTCTTAACCTCTGAGCCATCTCTCCAGCTCTGGATCTACATATTCTTGACATACTCGACACCGGTCTCTTCTGAATGCAAATTTAGGACGCCTCTCGCATGTACTCAGGGTAAGGATTAAATGAAGAAGCCCTACAGAAGGCAGCAGCATGAGTGAATGTGCTCAAAGCCAGAAGCAACTGTCATCCTGTTGAGTTCAGCTGTGCCCCCACACCCCGTAAAGGATCACCCCAGATAGGCTGGCTTATCGTTCACATCAACTCCCCGGAAGGCTTGGAGTAGGCACAGGATTCTCCAGAGTACTTGGCAATGCTGCACAGTGGCCTAGGAAGGGGCTAGAGCATGGAGAAGCTGGGAAAGACTGTGGGGGCAGGGAGCCCTCAATGGTATTGGGTAAGGCTTTCCAAATGTGGTGAGTTGGGGGAGGAATGTCCACACCCCTGTAAGGAACCCCTAAGCCCCTACCTAGGCTCCATAGGAGCATCCAATAAATTCATTGGTTCTCCAGAGTGAACTTTGGAAGAATTCTGCCTCAGTTTGTCCTTGGGATCTGGGGCGGGGGAGGGGGGGATTAACACTGCTTTCCTTCTCCCCTAGGACAGGAAGTTTACCCTCCTTCCCTCTGTAATTTGTTTCATTCTGTCTATTGTACCTGGGAATAATGGTATAGGATGAAGACCCGATGCCAAAAATCTGAAATTCCAAACGTTCCAAAATCCAAACTACTTTTACATCAATATGTTGTCCCAAGTGGAAAACTCCACACCTGACAAAATTATTCAAGCCACTGCATGGCAGGCAGGCCTGTGGTCCATTCGAAGGCCAAGATAGAAGGATCTCTTGAGCTCGGAAGTTTGAGTCTAGCCTGAGCAACAGAGCAAAACTGTTTCAAATAAAAGAAAATAAGACTATAAAATAACTGTCTATATGTGTAAGGTGCATGGATATGAAGATTAAATGAGAGCAGGAGAGATGGCTCAGAGGTTAAGAGCACTGGTTATTCTTCTAGAGGTCTTGAGTTCAATTCCCAGAAACCACATAGTGGCTCACAACCATCTATAATGGGATCTGATACCCTCTTCTGGTAAGCAGATACAGCATTCATATACATAAATAAACCTAGCCAGGTGGTGGTGGCACACACCTTTAGTCTCCAGCAGTCAGGAGGCAGAGGCAGGTGGATCTGTGAGTTTGAGGCCAACCTGGTCTACAGAGCGAGTTCTAGGACAGACTCCAAGCTACAGAAACCCTGTCTCAAAAAAACCAAAAGAAACAAAGAAACAAACAAATAAATTAAAAAACATTAGAGGCTTTTTCTGATGGGCTGGTGGCACAAATCTGCAATCTTAGCTACCTGGGTGGCTGAAACAGGAGGAATAAAGTTCAAGGCCTCCCTGGGTAAAATGGCTAAGGCCCTGTTTCAAAGTTAAAAGTGTTTTTTGTTTTTAAGTCTAGGAATATAGCTCACTGATAGAGAGGCCCAAGATTCAACCAATACCATGTTAGCCAGCATAGCAATGCAAGCCATCCGAATACTCGGGAGGTAGAAACAGAAGAACTGTGAATTCAAGGCCAGCCAGAGCTTCATTGAGCTCAAAAGACAAACAGGACTGAGTCTTCCGCTGCCTGAATTTCCTGTGGTCTATTTACCCTCAGAGCTTGCTTACCAAGTTCAAGAGTTCCCGAAGCATTTCCAGTGGAATACTAAACTCCTTATAGGTGATGCCATTGAACAGGGGGGAGACAGAAAAGCTGGAGCTGATGGTGGAGAAGTAATACTCAGGCTCCAAGGCAGTCCCATCAGGCAGGCAAGACGCTGTCAGGAGAAAACAGTAAAACAAAAAAGACATGAATGACCCAGATAATTCCCCATAACCAATACAGCTGTGCAGATTGTTTTTGTTGCTAATACAATTCTTTTTTAATCTCAGGCTTCTCCGCACTCACAGCCATTCTCTTGCTTCAGTCCCCAAGTATTGAGATTATAGGAATGTGTCACAGCTCTCCTGGTTTTTAAGGGAGGGAGGATTGACTCTGGCTCATATTTTGAGGGTACAATCCATTACAGCAATGAAAGCATGGCAGGGGAAGCTTTGGTAGCCTAAAGCCTGAGGCTCCTTGATCACATCTGGGTGAATTGGGATGCCAAGAGCTCTCCTTGTACTTCTAGAGATGTGTGTGTGTGTGTATGTGTATTTGTGTGTGTGTCCCCATCCGTGTCCCCATGCACGTGCACATGGGCACAGGAGCCCATGGAGGCCAGAAGAGAACATGTGCCCCTTAGAGCTGGAGTTTCCAGTGTTGTGAGTCACCCAGTGAAAATGATGGGAACTTAACTCAGGTCTCCCTCTGCTTTCTACCTTTTCAGATCAGGATGTGAGCTTTTGCTGCTACTATTCCAGAGTAACGCCTGCCTGCCTGTTGCCATCTTCCTGACACAACGGTCATGAGTTCACCCTCTAATAACTGTAAGCAAGCCCTCAATTAAATGCTTTCTTTTTTAAATTTTTTTAAAGATTTATTTATTTATTATATATACAACATTCCTTCCATGTATGTTTACATGCCAGAAGAGGGCACCAGATCTCATTA
>NW_004949166.1:1443794-1452598 GCF_000317375.1 Microtus ochrogaster | reverse complement strand
TGTGAGCCACCATGTGGTTGCTGGGAATTGAACTCAGGACCTCTGGAAGAGCAGTCAGTGCTCTTAACCTCTGAGCCACCTCTCCAACCCTCTTCTTTAAATTTTTTAAGATTTGTTTTATGTGTATGGTTGCTTTGCAGACATGCACATATGTGCACCATATGTGTGTCCACTGGATCCACTGAAATTGGAATCACAAATGGCTGTGACCCATCATGTGGAATATGGGAAGTGAACTCAGATTCTCTGCAAGAACAGCAAGTGCTCTAACTACTGAGCCCCCTCTCCAGCCCCTAAATGCTTTCATGTATAAGTTGCCTTGATCAAGGCATCTCTTCAGCAATAGAACAGTGACATGACTTACTTTACACCTCTCTGAAAAAGTCACATAAGAATAAATATGGAAACAAAAGCAAATAATGAACTAAACCTCTGAAACCATAAGAAAGCCCCAATTAAATGCTTTATTCTACAAGTTACCTTGGTCTCACAGCCAATAAACCAGTAACACACACACACACACACACACACACACACACACACACGGTGGGGGCATTTTAAAATGAAAACAGAAATAAAGCTCACCACTCTAAATGCATGATGACAGAGTCCTCATTTTGCTGGGAACCCGTTATCTGACACTAGGTTAACATTTATGGTCCTAGGAAACCTACCTTCAAAGTAGTGAAAGGCAGATCCTCCAGGAGAGCTGGGTGGGGGCATACCACGCTCTGGGCTAACCTGAAAGCCATAAGGTACAGATCAGAAAAGAACCCGAAAACCAGTCACTCATCGCAGACGCTCTCTGCCAACTGCTGTCCACACTTGAACTCCAGCGTCACAGCCTTACCTCCTCGCTGAAGTCTACTGCTGTCATAGCATTTTTTGCTGTATATTATAACACCAGTAACTATATATTTTATATTTGTTTACTATGTTGAATCTGCCTCCCACCTTCTTTTGGGGACAAAGTCTTGCAATGATCAGACTGAAGCTTGCTATGTAGACCAGGCTGACCTCTGCTTCCTGAGTGCTAGGACTAAAGGTGTGCACCCCACACCCAGCTTGAGCTGAATATTTCTTAATGTTTTGTGTCCTCTTTTCCCCACAAGTCACACATTGATGCAAACATACATACATGCACACATCCATGCATGTAGGGTTTTTGAGGAAAATGGTGTTTACAGAACTGCAGGTGGCAGTCTACATGAGGACATGGTAGAAGGAAGCTTGCTCTCTTTGCCTGCCTGGTCTCACTCTTGCTAACAAGGCTATTCCTTCACTGGCATTACAGCCTACTTCTTTAGGGTTCTGGTGTATAACTGAAGACATCCAGCTGAGACATCCAGACTCAAAGACTGAAAAACTACTTGATTCTTGGACCTTCTATTGGTAAATAGTCACTAGTTGGACCACAGCCTGTAAGCTATTCTAATAAATATGAACATAGATTCATTCTATCAGTTCTGTTCCTTTAAAGAACCCTAACACAAATCCCTAGTACTACATATGGTGGCAATATGTAATCCTAGCACGAGGGTGATAGAAACAAGAGGATCAAGTTCATGGTCATTTTCAGCTCCAGAACAACTCTGAGGCCAGCTTGGGCTAAATGTCTCAAAAATAAAACAAACCAAAACAAACAAAATCCCACCAGAAACAGAGTTTGGCAACAAAGCATTTCACAACTATGAAATCACTGACAAACATAAAAAGAAGGCTGGCACAGCAGCACTTTCCTTTGTTCTCAGCACTTAGAAGGCATAGTCAGAAAGGTAAGTTTGAGGCCAGCATGTATGTAGTAAGATCCTCTTAAAAAACAACTTGTCTTGCATGTGTAAAACCCTAGGAATTGATCTCTGGTACAACGATAAGTATGTAATTTTAAAAAGCTAGGTGTGCTGGTGCATCCTTGGAATCCTAGCATTGAGGAGGCTAAGGCAGGAGGTTCAGTGGAAGTTTGAGGTCATTCTAGTCTGCAGGGTAAGTCCCCAAACAAATCTTAAAAAGGGGGCTGGGCAATGGTGGCACACTCCCTTAATCCCAGCACTAGGAAGGCAGAGGCAGAGGGATCTCAGTGAATTCAAGGCCAGCCTGGTCTACAGAGTAAGTTCTGGGACAGGCTCCAAAGCTACACAAAAAAATCCAGTCTCAAAAAAACTAAACAAAACAAACAAACAAAAAAGGGATTAGTCTTAAGCAAGCCTGGTGGCTCACATCTGTAATCCTAGTACTCAAGAGGTTGAGGAGGGAGGGCTATGAGTTCTCAGCCATCTGGGTCACATAGTGAGTTCTAGGAAGATCCTGTCTTGAACACAGAAAAAAAGGGGCAAATCTTTTTTTAAATAATAAGAGAACTCTAATAAGAACCTCAAATTACACACAAGTGTTTCTTTGCATGAACATTTACTAAAGCTCTTGCCCCTGAGCACTCCCCTGGCACCCAGCCGCACCTGAGAAATGCTGGACACACTGCTGGTCTTCCTCTTCAGTGTGCCCTCCTGACACACAGTTAGCAGATTGCTGGGTAGGATGGAGCGGAAGTCATTAAAGGAACGCCTTCGGACACCTTCTAGCTCCTCTGGGATTCTCAGGGAATGAGGAGGGACTTTGGGAAAGAGCTTTGAAAGGAGAGATTCTTCTGAGTTGCTGTACCGTCCAAATGATCTGGAGATTCCTATCAGGCATGGGATTGCATACTTGCAAAGGTATTCTAGAAGATCAAGTGAGAGTTATAACACAAGAGTTACTTATGACAGCCACACTGCAAAAATTTGTACCACTAGTTAACATTTTATAAACTATTCCTGACAACTGTGAAGGCTGAGAACAAGCCATAGTTCCAGGATTAACCCAAGGGTTAACTGACGACATTTGCAGTCTGTCATGACCAGGAATGTCAGATTGTATCTCTATCACATTTGCTTTCCTTGGGAGGTCTTGATCTATCCATGGCACATCCCAATCAGTAATATAGTTGGGTCATGCTTAGGTATGTGACCACTCCAGATTACATTGGTTGCCCTATTTACACTCTGGGAAAAGTGACCTATAGAAGTCAACTATCCCCATATTATATAGGGCAAAATGAAGACTCAGAAGGGTAAAGTTACTTGTCAAGGATACTTGGCATTTGTATACAGAACTATGCTCATAACCCCATGTGGCCTCTCAGCATACCAGCACACAAATGTAACCTAATGGAAAAGTTTCTATTCATCAGGTGTGTACAAAGAATAAACCAACAAAACAAAGAAACAGAAAACAAATAAGGGAAGGGAAAGGAGAAGGCAGTGAGATGATTCAGTGGGTAGAAGTCCTACCCTTGCAATCCAATGAACTGAGTTCACTCCTGGATCCCATGGTAGAGGAGAGAACCAACTCCCAAAAGTTAGTTTTCCTTTACAGTTACCTACGCATACCTTTGAACATGAGTACACACACACACACACACACACACACACACACACACACACACTATACACAGATTCAAATAATAAATAAAATTTTAAAAATTGAAAATAAAGTAGTCTAGAGGATTTCTAATCATACCTTTTTCTTGAATTTCCAAGGTCTGGCACATTCCCAAAAGGACATGCATAACCTGCAAGAGTGCCTCTAAAATCTGTAACAGTCAAGGGCACAAAACAAACCCGTTAACAAAACAAACTAGTATTACAAAATTCAGTCAAAATTTGAAGGTGCTTTAGACATTATCTTGACCAACCCTATCCATTTCCCCACAATAGCTGTGCCAGGGGCTAGCTGCTAACCTCATGGACAAGCTTCTTCTAAGCCTGGACCAGTATTGTCTTCCTAGGTCTTGTACCCACTGCTCTGGGCCATTTTCCTTCGCTTTCTCTAAAAAGGTCTTCAAAACATCTTTTCCTAGTTAAAAGGGCTTAGTTCTTTTCAGTTTCACTCTGCATGATCATAATTCTTCATGACTCTGTCATCTGCTTACCACTGTACAACAGCTCACTTCTCTATATTTCCCATGAAGTGTGGGACTCAGAACACACACATGAATACTCACCCAGAAAAATCCACATTTGCGGGAGTCTAGACTTCTTTGTGGAAGCCACTAGCTTTTAGTTTTTTTGTTTTGTTTTTTGTGAACACTTCACATTGTTGGCTACATAAAACATTTAAATAATCGTCTTCACACATGTTGGCCTTTGCTTTTCTTTCTACATGTTGTTCTTAAGCTATGAAACTTATGCAGCTGGTATTTTTAACTTTTTTTTAATTTAACTTTATTTTATGTGCATTGGTGTAAGGGTGTCAGATCACTGGAACTGGATTTTCAGACAGTTGTGAACTGCCATGTGGGTGCTGGGAATTGAACCCAGGTCCTCGGGAAGAGCAGTCAGTGCTCTTAACTGCTGAGCCATCTCTCCAGCCCTCCCTATTTTTAACTTTTTGTTTGTAGCTCACTAGACAGGGATGCAAAGTCACACAACTAAAAGCAAGAAACAGATGTGACAAGATTTGTTCATAAGTAGTCAATATTCTTATTTCTTCCTAATATTAATAATACTACTGAAATAGTGGGGTAAGAAACGGCTCAGCTATTAAGAGCATTTTCTGATCTTGCAGAGGAGTTCACTTTGGCTCCCGGCACCCACGTGGCAGTTCACAACTGTATGTAACCCTAGTTCTAGGGGATCCAAGCTCCTCTTCTGGCCTCCAGTAGCACCAGGCAGGGGCGTGTGATGTACATACAGAGATCCAGGTAAAATGCTCATACACATAAAATAGAAGCAAATGAATCCAGTGGGCATGAGAATCGTTTCTGTTTTATACACTTTATAGACATAGCCTGACACAGTTTGATTCATTTGTTTTATGCACTTTATACTCACAGCCTAGCATAGTTTTATTCAATGTTTTGAATGAGTCTGCACTGAATGCAGTGAGACACAGAATTTTCTACTGGTGGAGTGATATTAGTGATCAAAATTTCAGATTTTGGATTCTTTGTTTTGTTTTTTTATTTATTTTTTATTTTTTTTTAAATATTTATTTATTTATTTATTTAGTATACAATATTCTGTTTGTGTGTATGCCTGCAGGCCAGAAGAGGGCACCAGACCCCATTACAGATGGTTGTGAGCCACCATGTGGTTGCTGGGAATTGAACTCAGGACCTTTGGAAGAGCAGGCAGTGCTCTTAACCTCTGAGCCATCTCTCCAGCCCCCTTGTTTTTTTATTTTATTTGTTTGTTTTGAGACATGGTTTCTCTGTGTAGCCCTGGCTGTCTTGGAACTTGATCTGTAGACCAGGCTGGCCTCCAACTCAGAGATCTGCTTGCCTCTGGCTCCCAAGTGCTGGGATTAAAAGCGTGCACCACCTGGCTTCAGATTTTGGATTCTTTACTAGTGACATTCAATCTGTACTTTTTCTAATTTCATCAATTTCATTGTTGGCCACATTATTTTGGCAAACTTTATTAATAGATAAAGTCTTATTGTTTAACACCTTTAATCCCAGTACCCAGGAAGCAGAGGCTAGCAGTTATCTGTGAATTCAAGGCCAGTCCACAGTCTATACAGTGAGTTCCAGACCAGTCAGAGCACTCCAGAGAGACTCTGCTTTAAAAAAAAAAAATCAAAACAACAACAAAACCCAACCAACCAACCAGCCAAAAAAAACCAAAAAACAAAAAACCAGCACTGTGATGCTGTTCTTGATTGTCACTAAAATCCGATTGAATGGATACACCTGTGAGGGAATATTCATAATGAACTCATTAGAAATAGGAAGATCCACCTTTGTTCTGGGACACGCCTTCTACTTGCAGCCTATATAAGCACATGAAAGCAGGAAGCTCTTGTTTGCCTGCTTGCCCTTGCTCACTCTCTGGCAAGTCCATCCTTCATGGCATCATACCCTGCTTCTTTGGGACTCTTAGATCTTCTGTTGGTGACAGCCACTGTTGGACTAGCTGGACCACAGCCTGTAAGTCACTCTAATAATCTCATACACACACACACACACACACACACACACACACACACACACACACACACACACATAAAGCTGTTCATTTTATCACCTCTCTTCTTTAGAGACTCCTAACTAATACAGACTTTGGTACCAAAAGTGGTTCTAGGACAACAGAAGTATAGGGTGGATTTTTTAAGTATCTGGAATAGGCTTTCCTATTTGCTGACACTTACAGTTACTGAAGTCTTTCCTATAAGCTTGGAGTATTAAAAGTCATCATGTGAAGTATATTACAAACTAAAGGAGACAAATTCATCTGATTATCCGGATTCACCAACTGTGAGAGGCAATGAACTTAGTGACTCTGTATATAAAACTTTTTTTAATATTTATTTATTTATTATGTATACAATATTCTGTCTGTGTGTGTTTGCAGACCAGAAGAGAGCAGCAAACCTCATTACAGATGGTTGTGAGCCATCATGTGGTTGCCGGGAATTGAACTCAGGACCTTTGGAAGAGCAGGCAATGCTCTTAACCACTGAGCCATCTCTCCAGCCCCCTGTATATAAAACTTATGACAATTTGTGGGAAAGTAAGGAAAATGATGACACCAATGGTTGCTACTATCTCTGCATAAATTGGCAAAAGGAAAGGATGAGCTTCATGCTTGCTTTAGCAGCACATATACTAAAACTAGAACAATACAGAGAGGATTAGAATGGCTCCTATGCAAGGACGACACACAAATTTGTGAAGCATTCCATATTTAAAAAAAAAAAAAAGAATGGGTTTTGAGGTAAAATGAACCAGTTTCCAGCACTCCGAACCATGAAGGGCAACAATGAACTAGTGATGGACTGACCAGTTCCAGGCGCACGTAAATAGTCTAAAGGTTTCGAAGTGAGCCCTAGAGGAGAATCTCTCCAGCAGCCACAGAGCTCAAGGTGCTCTGTGGAAAATCAAACTGAAGCCCTCATTATAAGGTTGGCATAAGTACAGCCTCAGAAGGAGCTGGCAGTTAGAAGGCATTAACTGGTAGAGGATGGAGATGTGTGGGAAGACCCTATTGAAGCTGAGAATTTGAACCCTCAGATTCTCGAGGGTTTATCTCACCTGAGGAAGCAGTCTCCCCACCCTCAGCAGATGTACCTCCACCCCCACACCCTGAAATACTGCCTTTTCCACCTTTGACTAAGGAAATTAATCCTTCACTGTCTGCTAAACCAGCAGTGACTTTCTCTGAAGGAAATGCCAGCAAAGACAATACTGATGTTCCTCAGAGCCCAGCTCTAGGCCTATGACCAGACTTAGGGGAGATAAAGAGAAACGGAGAAGTGTGGTGTACTGCTACTATTACAGAGCTTAATGAGCTTGCTAATTCATGCAAGCAGAAGTCTGGGGAATGTCAGGTCTCAGGTAGTCCAGCAGTCAGTCCAAATATCCTGAAATGAGCATAAATTGGACTGTAGGAGGATTTCTGGAGGTTAGATAAAAGCTAGCATTTTCAAGAACTTGTGAAATTCCTGACAGCTCAAGGACTTCTCTCCACACAGCTACTGATCTTTCTTATAATCCTGCTATTGTCAGAATATGCTTTCTTTCCCTGTTACTTTCCATCCTCTCAGGAAGTCCGGGGTGAACATACCTACTCTCTCTCTTATTTTCTAACTCTCCTTTACTATGCTCTATTCCCTGTCTTTCCCCTTCTCTAATAGGGAATATGTGTGGGAATGGATCACAACGGTGTGGGATAATTGTGGAAGGAACATAAAACTGGATCAGGCTGAGTTTATTTATATGGATCCCCTGAGTGGAGAGTCTAGGAATATGGAAGGAATGCTAAAAAAGGAATCAAAGTTTGTTTGAATGGTTACTGGAAACATTTGTCAAAAGAGAGCCTACTGAAAAGGAGTTGGAGATGTTAAGGCTCAGGGAAATTGCAATCCTAAAGTGGGTACACTGTGTAAAACCTAATCCTCCACACTGGGAAGGCACAGAAGACACACACTTCACCGAGCCTTATAAGTCTTTAAGACACAAACTGTGAGAGGGCCACTGAATCAGTAAAGGCAGGATGATCACAGCTATCACAGTGGGCATGTAATGAGTTCTACTGCTGTGAAGACACACCATGGCCACAGCAACTCTTGTGAGAAAAGCATTTAATTGGGCTGGTTTGCAGTTTCAGAGGCTCAGTCCATTATCGTCAAGGCAGGCAGCAGGCATGACATATGGTGCTGGAGAAGTAGCTAACAGCTCCTCATCCATAAGCAAAGAGAGGGACTGGGCCTGGCATGGGCTTTTGAAACCTGAAAGTTTGCTCCCAGTGACGTACTTCTTCCAACAAAGCCATTTCCTAACCCTTCTTAAATAGTGCCATTCTCTGATGACTAAGAATTCAAATATATGAGCCTACGGGGACCATTCTTACTCAAATCACCATCGGCACCATAGACAAAGCAATGTCTATATGACCTGACTTGTAATGGTCAGCAGAGGCAAAGTAGATTTTATGGTGGCATGACTCCTATGGACCTTTGGTACTGGTTAATCAATCAGGGTATTTATAGGAAGAAATACATAAGAAATCTGCTGCATTTTTATTTGATCTATATAAGCAGAAAAATTCTCAAACTCACAATATTGCTCTCTGTCCCCCAAGTTCTGAGATTACAAGTTTAAAAAAAAGAAAGCTTCTGGTTTCTTGGTTTTAAAAACTGATTTTCTGAATAATAAGTCTGATTAAGAACAAGGTTGAGGCCGGGCGATGGTGGCGCACGCCTTTAATCCCAGCACTCGGGAGGCAGAGGCAGGCGGATCTCTGTGAGTTCGAGACCAGCCTGGTCTACAG
>NW_004949166.1:1440527-1443694 GCF_000317375.1 Microtus ochrogaster | reverse complement strand
AAAAAAAAAAAAAAAAAAAGAAAGAAAGAAAAAAAGAACAAGGTTGAGCTTGGCAGTGGTGGTGCATGTCTTTAATCCCAGCACCAAGGAGGCAGAGGTGAAGCCAGCCTAGTCTACAGAGTGAATTCTAAGACAGCCTGGGCTACACAGAAACCATGTCTCAAAAAAACAAAACAAAACAAACAAACAAACAAAAAAACACAAAATGGATTGGCTCCTGAGGAACCACACTGGAGGTTAACCTCAGGCCTATACATGCACACATATGGTAAAGGAAGGAAATATATATGTTGGCAACTGAAACCAGAAAAGTCACAAAGGCGAAGCGTTCAAATACAAAAAACTTTTCTTCTCTGAGGGCTGGAAAGATAGCTCAGTGGCGAGGTGATTGCACTTGATTACCAAGACTGGAGATCGAATTCCCAGAAACCCGTCTAAATGCCTAGTGGGTACAGCTGCCCATCTGTAATTCCAGCCTTGGAAGGTAACAACAAGGGACTGAATCCCCAGAACAAGATGCTAGCAAGATTAATTATACTGGTGAGCTCTAAATTTGACTGAGAATGAATAAGATGGAAGAGCAGTTCAGAGCACGCCTTTAATCCCAGTACTCAGGGGGCAAAGGCAGGCGAATCTCTGAGCTTGAGGCCAGGATGGTCTGCAGAGCAAGTTCCAGGACAGCCAAGGCTACACAGAGAAACCCTGTCTCAAAACAACATAATCAACAAATAAAAACAGGTGAGGGGAGCAATGGAGGATGATTCTCAACAGCAGCCTCAGGCCTCCACGTGCAAGGTGCACACAGGAGCCTGTGCATGCATGTACATCACACCACACATACATACAAACAAAAAAGGAAAAAGTATCTTCTACGAGCAACTTCAATCAAAAACCTCGAGGAGGAAGTGAGCCACCCCTGCCCTCCTTTTTCTGCCCACCTCACACATGGTATATTGAATGAGACCAGACTCACGAGATCCTGAAAGATGCCCAGAATATCACAGTTGAAAAGAACTGCTATTACAGCTTCAAATAAAGGGGCTGGGGAGATGGTAGAGTGGGCAAAAGTGCATACTATAAAAGCAATAAGATAGGAGTTGAAATTTCCAGGACCCATATAAAAAAGCTGGGAATACTGTGCAGACAGACAGACAGACAGATAAGGGATTTTATACACAAGAGTGAAGAACTCAAAAGTAAACCACCCAAAATCCTCCTCTGGCCTACGTATGTACACATATGTAACAAGACATATACATACACACACAAACAGTACCAAATAAAACAAACACAACCCAATCATGCTTCACACGCCTTTCCATCATTCTGGGGTTCTTTTTGATTAGCATCCAGGCACCACAGTCATCAGATGCTTACCTCATCCCTCAGGGAGGGGTCCCTGTAAGCCACATCGGACAGCAAAGTGACCAGGCAGAAGCTGAAGCTCTCTGCAACTGGGAGGTGACCTGGAAGACAGGAGGTTGGAATGAAATAAAGCACCAGACACAGCTGGCTCAGCATGCCCCTTTTCTCACCCAGCCTGCCAAAGGACCGGCTTTAATGAGAAAAGAAAGCAGATGTGGCAGCTCAAGCATGTAATTCCAACACTTAGGCAGTAGACAGGAAAATCAGAAGTTCAAAGTTATTCTCACCACACAGAGAATTTGAAGCCTGGCTGGGATATATGAGATCCCACCTCAAAAAACAAAGCAGAAACAAACAAAAAAAAATATAACAACAACAAAAGAGCTCAAAGAAGACAAGGGTTTGGTTTGCTGGGCTTCTGTTCTATCTGTATATTATAGACTTTTGTAGTAATTTTTAGTTGTTTTTAATTATACTGTGTGTGTGTATGTAGAGATCAGAGAAAGGACAACTTGTAAGATCAGGTTTTTCCTTCCATCATGTGAGTCCCAGGGACTGAACTTCTGGTAACCAAATATGAACTTGACCCCTTGTTTTGTGTTGTGTGTGAGGAGGCACAGCGGCAGCATTCTTGTGGATATTAGAAGGTAGTCTCAGGTGTGGGTGGGCCCTTACCTTTCATATTGTTCACGTTCCTTTTTGTTAGTGTTGTACTGTATATTTCCACTCAAGCTTCCATGGGACTCCCCTGTCTCCAGCTCCTGCCTTGCTGGAGTGCTGAGATAGATCTCTTGGACCTGACTGACCAAAATCCAGCTTTTACATTGATGCTACGGTCTGAACTCAGGACATTAGGCTTGTGTGCCCACCTCCCTGGCCCAACCTTGAACTTATGATCTTCCTGCCTCTATCTCCTAAATGTTGGGATTACAAATTTGGTAATAGGATTATTGGTAATGGATTATTAGTTCCATGCCGTGTTCATGTGGTGCTGGAAATGAAACTCAGGGCCTCAAGCATGTTGTAGACAAGCATTCTAACAAGTGAGTTATATCTCCAACCCAAGAGATAATCTAAAGGGAGTAATGGTACATGAGCATTAGCCATCAAGTACATATTAATATCACTCTAACAGAATGAAACAGTCACAGGAGGCATACGTGCATACTGGGCTGGAGATTGCGCCAAGAGTTTGAGAGCTGGGAGCTGCTCTCCTGATTATACCCTAGGCCATGCCCATAAACCTTTAAGTCCTTCTCAAATTAAGCCCAACAGTAGGGAAATTCTGCAAAGTAATAATGGCTGGAAAGAGCACCCCACCTAAAACAAAAGCTACAAGTATTCAGCCTTTCTGTTGAGTGTACATTCAAATGAAAGAACTATGGCCATTGTTCCAATCATGTGCTATCATGAACCATGTAATCAATCTTAATACTGAATCAAAGACATAAGAGTACCACTCTTTCTAAGCCAGGCGGTGATGGCACATACCTTTAATCCCAGTTTGGGAGGCAGAAGCAGGTGGATCTCTGGGTTAGAAGTCAGCCTGGTCTACAAGATCGAGTTCTAGGACAGCCAAAGCTACACAGAGAAACCCTGTCTTGAAGAAAAAAAAAAAGCCAAAACCACCCAACCAAACAGAGTACCCACTTGATGTGGGATTCCCCTCTGTATGCTGTGAATATGTTTTATTGCCATTGATTAATAAAGAAGCTACTTTCAGCCAATGGCTTAACAGAGTAAAGCCATGCAGAAAATCCAAACAGAGATGGAGAGAGAGAGAGAGAGAGAGAGAGAGAGAG
>NW_004949166.1:1437558-1440266 GCF_000317375.1 Microtus ochrogaster | reverse complement strand
AAAACCACAGAGAAACCCTGTCTCGAAAAACCAAAAAAAAAAAAAAATTAATAAGAAGCCTGAGCTAATAGGTCCAGCAGTGTTGTAATTAATATAATTTCTGTGTGACTATTTTGGGTCTGAGTGGACAGGAATGAACGAGTGACCTCCACCTATACCCACTTTTTGTGGATATTCTCAGTATACAGCAGAAAAGTATTAGATTTCTATTAGAATTTTTAAATGATACCTAGGTAGTTCTGAAACATATGTGTGCATAAAAATCACTTTGGGGTTTTTCATAATTTAGATTGCCCACTTTGGCAATCTACTCTAGATTTTAGCAGCATGAATTATACTGCTTTTCAAAAAAGAAGGGGAGCAGCTTGGGACATAGGTTAGAAAGTATTGTGCCAAGCATGAGGACCTAAATTTGATCCCTAGCAACTACATGAAAAGCCAGGCATGCCAGCACACACTTGCAATCCCAGTGCCAGCTAGGCAGAGACAAGAAATGGAAGGATCCCTGAGACTTGCAAGCCAGCCAACCTAGTCTACTGTTGAGTTCCAGGAGGCCCTAGGTTTAGTCTCCAACATAATATAATTGCAGGTACATGCCTGAAATCCCTGCACTAGAGGTAGAGGTGGGAAGATCAGAAGTTCAAGGACAACCTTATGTACCCATTGAGTGTGAGGCCAGACTTATATAAGACCTTATCCCAAGAGGATAGGGAAATGATTAAGACAAGTACTGCTCTAGCAGGGGATTTAAAGTAGATTCCCAGACCCGTAGGGCAGCTCACGGCCATCTGTAACTCCAGTCCAAGGAGATCTGATGCCCTCTTCTGGCCTCTTTGGGCACCAGACACACCTGTGATATAGACATAAATGCAGACGAAACATTCATATACTTAAAACAAATAAATTATTAATTAAAATATTTTTAAAAACACCTTCTCAAGTGGATCTCTGTAAATTATGGGACAGCCTTGTCTATATAGTGAGTTTCATGCCAGCCAGAGCTACATAGAGAAACCTGTCTCAAAGAAAAAAAGTAAAAAGAAAAAAATTGCCTAAAAAAAAAAACCAAAAAAGGGTCAAATTACTTAAAATGTGAAAAAAAATATTGGGGGGGTATGGCTGGAGAGGTGGTTTTCAGGTTAAGAGCAAATACTACTTTTGCAGGAGAACTCAATTTGGTTTCCAGCATGCATGTCAGATGGTTTATAACTCCAGCTCCAGTAGAACCTGACATTTTTGGACTCTATGAGCACTTTGCTTATGTGCATGAGAGGACATGGATACACACACCCCACCCCCACATACACACCCCTCCTCACATAAACATTACACACATATGCCCACACCCACAAACTCACCCCTGACCTCCACACACCCTACACACATACCCCAGTGTCTCATATATATCCTCACACACACTCGCTGGAGAACATATTTAGCAAGCATGAGGCTCTGGGTTCAGTCCCCAGATCACACATAAATTCTATAAATTTATATATTTTAACAGTATTTCAAACAAGTCAAAACTTTTATTCTAACATGAATCTGTGTATAGAAAAGTGATCTTTGTTTAAAATTTTTATTTATTATCCCAGATTTATGTGTATATCTGTCTGTGCACATTAGTGCAGTTTCCCTAGGACTTCAGGAGGAGGAAGAGGAAAAGAAGAGGCGGGGGAAGGAGGAGATGATGATGATGATGCTTGTTAGGTCTCAAAGAAACGGGCTAGAGAGATGAGTGCATCCTGCTTTTGTAGAGGACCCAAAAGTTTGTTCATTGACCAAGTTCATAACAGCTCTAGGAGATCTGACACTCTCTTGTGGACTCTGAGCACTGCACTTACATGTACATACCTTCACACACACACACACACACACAATCCATATTTTATATATATATATATATATATATATATATATATATATATATATTTAAAGAAATGAACACCAATAGCTTATGTTATTAGGTAACAGTTGTAGATACAGACTTGTATTAATTACAGTCCTTTGAATTGTGGAAACATCCATAAGTTGAAGAGTCAGTTCTAGGCATGGTGGGTAACTAAAAAGGCTAAAAATACATAGATCAAGAGGTGTACAGGCACAATCAGGATGTTTGTGACAATAGCAAATTGTCTTTAGCTGAGTGAGCCCTTAACAAGTTAGGGCAGCATCACCTACTGAGAAAAAAACAGTGTCTTCATTACAGACAGCAACCCCCATGAACACAAAAGGTTTTATAGGAAGTACTACAGAGCTAGATTCCAAAGAAACTTCAGTTTTATGGATCAGGAATGCTAAAACATTGAAGGTATTCCAAGTTGGTTTGGGAGCCTCAGGGTGTGAGTACACACAGACATCTGTGTTGTAGCTAACACAGACTTGGTACATAGTGAATCTATAACCTTCCACAAAGAAGAAAGGAAGGAAGGTAAAGAAGGGCAGCGGAGAAAATGTGGGGCAAAGGCTGTGAAGTTCCATTTGATACTCTCTAACCCCCAAATTCCAAAATACCAGTTAAAAAGAAATGCATATGAATTCACTCCATTTCTCTCTCTCTCACTTCCCCCCTCGATTTTTTTTTTTTTTTTGGAGACAAAGTTTTTCCTCTATAGTCTTGGCTGCCCTAGAATTAGCTCTGTAGACCAGGCTGCCCTTGATCTCAGAGATTTGTCTGCTTCCACCTCTACTGGGAACAGTTGTACACC
>NW_004949166.1:1427283-1437384 GCF_000317375.1 Microtus ochrogaster | reverse complement strand
CCAGGACAGGCTCCAAAGCCACAGAGCGAGACCAGCCTGGTCTATAGAGCTAGTGCCAGGACAGGCTCCAAAGCCACAGAGAATCCCTGTCTCGAAAAACGAAAAAAAAAAAAAAGAACTTGCTCATTCCTAGAAGAGTACAATGGAAAGATGCAGGCTGAGCATCCTTCCCCTTCACCCATGGATTCTGGATGGCAGTGAGTTAGGTCAGCCATATCACTCCAGGCAGTTAAGTTGTCCCACTTCTGGTGGGACCAGCCAGAAGCTGCCAATTTCCATATTTATTTTTTCTTTGCATTTAGAATGAACATACAAAATTACCTCTGCCTTTCCGAGCTGTGCTTTCTTCTACCCAATACACTTTTGGAAGACCTCTGAGAAGTCGGAGAAGATAAGGAACAACACAGTCTTTGTGCTAAAAACAAAAAACAGAAACTGTATTTAGTGAGTGACTAGTAGGCTTCTTCACATAGAGTAAGCGATCCAAATATAAGAATCCCAGATCCATTATAATGTAAACAGAAGATCACATGGCATCACCCTTCCCATCTCTATACATAACAGTTTAGAAGATGTCACAGTCTGTCCACAGAAGCTCAAGAATGCCCTACAGTGTGTAATGTGTAGCCTAGTGAACTCTGAGGGACAGGCCTTAGAAGAGCCTCTCCAGAAGGTATGCACAAGCAAGTACTCAAGTCTGCCTTCAATGGCAGGTACAGATCACCCAAAGTCACCCATGGATCCTAAAATGGGATTCTTGGGATCAAAGTGACACAGCCTGAGTTTCTGGGCTTGATACTTTTCTTATTCCTCATCCTCTTCCCTCTACATTTGTTAAATTCTGTATTTTAAGTTGCCTTTTAGTTCTGGGAAGCTGACCATCAGACTTCATTGGGTAATGGTAGCCCAGTGAAGGAAATTTCTTCTTCTCCTCCCCTCCTCTTCTCTTCTCTTTTCTGGATAGCCTGGAATGCTGTGAAACCAGGCTGGGCTTGAACTAAGAGAGAGAAATTCACTTGCCTCTGCCTCTGCCTCTGCCTCCCAAGTACTGGGATTACAGATGTGAACCAGCACCCAAGTGTGGTCCCCAGTTTTCAAACATCTCCATTTGATGCCCAATGAAATAGAAACAGTGATTATTCAAAGCTTGGTCTAAATGCAAATTTATAAGCAAAAAGGAAAAAAAAATCTGTAAATGATAAAAGGCAGTGGCTAGAACATGTATCTGGGATTATAAGCAGAAGGACTGCATTGCACTGCCCTCTGAAAAGGTGCCTAGGCTCATCCCTACATAATGTGGGGGCTTTATAGTACATAGAATACATAGAATAAACCACCTCCACTACTCTGGACACAACTGTTTCAATGATCGCTCAGGAGAGACATAAATGCATCCTGGACAAAGCCAAGCAATATAAACAGGAAGTGAGCCAAGATAAAGACACAGATCCTTGCCTTCTTGGGGTCTAATAAACATGCTGAGTTCCACCTGTGTCCAACAGTCCGTAGGTGGAACTGGCAGTACAGCTAAGTTGTCATGTGATGTCTGACCCTGGTCAACCCTTATGTTGAACCCAACTGCATAAAAAGTAGTTTGTACTTGTTTCTTCCTTTCCATTTTAGAAAAGTCAGGTGTCTGTTTGGGACTTATGTGAATCTATCAAGCAACGCATATATCAAAGAAATATATATTTGAATAGCAGTAGTTTAGAAATTCTTTTCTGCCCTTTATTACTCATTTTACATCTAATACAAGTTGGCAAATAGAAAACTAGAATGGCCGGGGGTGCAGATGAATGTACAATGCTTGCCTAGCATGTGCAAGGCCCAGAGTTCAGGGACAAATGCTGTGAGGAAAGTCAAATACTCAGTGAAAAATGTGGCTCCGCTTTCACCTCAGGATCACTGGTTGCATTGGTCCAAGAGAGTGGAGGGAGCAGAGGTGAGGAATGGGGTTAGGACAGCTGCGGGTGTGACAGAGACAACTCTCTGGGAATCTGACTTCAGTGAATCATCTCAACTTTATTCCAGAGTATAAGGAATATATAGGACTGGGGAGCCTAGGGACAAACCCTAATTTGCATTAAGCAGAATGGCTTTGTAAGTAGCAGTAAGGACCTATAGCAGAGCACCTAGCACACGTCTTCTAGCAGGGATCTGTGCCCAGGGTCAAGTTAAAGGTGAACCAGGCTTCTGACTTAGAGACAGATAAGGTCTGTCTTCCAGGCCCAGGGACATTCTCTAGATATGGGCAGGTAGAAGCAGGAAGTTTTGCTGGGGAGAGAGGGAGTTTTCCGTGTTGCCGAACTTTTGCCAAGCTGTGATAGACCGCAACCTAGACCAGTCAGCAAGGCCTTTCAATAAAAAAATACAAAAGGGTACATGAGCATGCCTGAAATCCCAGCAGTGGAGAAACAGTGGCAGGAGGATTTTACCATGTTCAAGGCTAGCCTGGTCTACATAGCTAGTTCTAGGCAAGTCTTTACTAACAAATAAAGCCAGGGATATACAGGAAGACTGTTCCATAAAACAAAATATATAATAAATAATGTATATAATTTCTAGGATGTACAGACTAAAGGTTTTAGATGAATATTCAAATATATAACATTATTTTCCTAGCAGAACAATTAAACTTAGAATTCAAAAATAGTACCTAGAAATGATAAACACCATATAAATTTAGAATTGATATCTAGTGATCAAATATTTGCTTTGAAGCTGGGTGGTGGTGGCACACGCCTTTAATCCCAGCACTCGGGCAGATCTCTGTAAGTTTGAGGCCAGCCTGGTCTATAAGAGCTAGTTCCAGGACAGGCACCAAAGCTACAGAAAAGCATTGTCTCAAAAAAAAAAAAAAAAAAAAGAATTTCTTCAATTAGCATTGGCAATTATTTAACAAAGTGAAAAACAGTATACAATTTTCCACTGTAGCAAGAAGACTGGGTTTAGTCCCTATCAAAATACTATTAGTATGATTTCAAATTTTATTTCTATTTAGTTTTGATAAAGATTGTCTTATATGACTGATGAATTGTATGACTGATGAACATTTTACCTACTACTAAAAAGCCAGCCTACTTTGTAAAATATGCAATTATATCTCAAAAGAATTTTATCTCAGCTATGTTATGATTTTAGCCAACCACCATGGCTGGCACTTCTGGATTCCAGAGCCATGCATGTACGGACAAGCCATCAGGCAAAAATACCTAGGGGTCCCTTAAAAGGCTCTGAGTGGGGCTGGAGAGATGGCTCAGAGGTTAAGAGCAGTATCTGCTCTTCCAGAGGTCCTGAGTTCAATTCCCGGCAACCACATGATGGCTCACAACCATCTGAGGTCTGGTGCCCTCTTCTGGCCTGCAGACGTACACACAGACAGAATACTGTATGCATAATAAATAAATAAATAAATATTTAAAAAAAATAAATAAAGGCTCTGAGTGACGCACGTGCAGCATGGTTGCATCACCTACGTATGACACAGCTATATAAGTCCTTGCATCGCTATGTCATCTGTCTATGACGTAGCTACGTCATCCCCTTGTGTGCATGCCCTAGGCAGCCTTTAAAAGCTGGACGCTCCATCTTCAGCACTCTATCTCTCTGCACACCAATTCCCCAGGCCTGTATACGTCTCTTCTAATAAACTCCTAAGCAGGTTTGTTACGTGTTTCCTGCTTCCTTCTCACTCGCGCCAGGTAATTTCAAGCTATAGTCCCAAATTTTGAAAAAAATTAAAAGCCTTGATTATTTTACAACACATTTTTAAAAAATCAGTAGGTTGGCTGAGCATGGTAACACACACCTTTAAATATCAGTACTTGAGAGGCAGAGGCAGGCAGATCTCTATGAGTTTGAGGAGTCTGGGCTACACAGCTAATCCCAGTACCACCAGGCTACGTAGAGAGATCTTGCCTCAAAGTAAAAAAATAAACACAATTCACTACGTTTCCTAGTTGCTCCATGCCACTATTCCATTTACCTTGTCTCACTCTGCCCTCATTGCTTTGATTACGTTGGAAGCACACTCTTCATACTATAGAACTAGACAAATAAACACAATACAAAACAAATTCAAGAAATTATGAACTTAATAAAGACTCACCTGAAGATCAGATTCAATGAGAAAAACACCCAATGCAATCACTGCATCTCGCCGTCTTTCATCCAGTAGGAAGATTCCATGGAAGTCTACTGGGCACATGCAAAGCAGCTTTTGGACCTAGATTTAAAAATAAGATTTGAAAACAAAACACAAGGGACTGAAGGGATGGCTCAACAGTTTTAAGAGTACATATTGCTCTTGTAAAGGACCTGAGTTTGCCTGTAACTGACAACAGGAAAATCCAAGTCCTTTGGCTTTTGTAGGCACCTGCACATACCTATACACATACATACAGAAACTTAAAAATAATAAAAATAAGTCTTTAACAAAACAAAACACAGGGTGTGAGAAATAGCTCAATAGTAAACAGCACTTATTGCTCTGGATTAGGTTTCTCAGTACCCACATGATGGCTCAGAACTATATGTAGTTCCAGTTCCGCTGATCTAATGCCTAGGGTTCTGCATGCACATGGTGCACATACATACATTCAGGTGTGTGTGTGCACATCCATGTGTAAACACACACACACACACACACACACACTTAACAAACAAGCAAATACACAGCCTCCAAAAATAGAGGCCACTTTTGGAAAAAACCCATCTTGCAGAAATCCATGTACCCAGTACCCATTGTTTTTACTTCACTTAAAAGGCCATACTGGTATGTATCTAATAGAGAGTTAGTATCTAAAATATACAAAGAACTAAAAAAAAATTAAACATCATGAAAATAAATTACTCAATTGAAGGCAATGAATTAAAGAGTTCTCAAAAGAAAAAATACAAATGTCTGATAAATATTTTTTAAATGTTCAACTTTTTTTTCCTTTTCTTTTTGATTTTGAGACAGGGTTTCTCTGTGTATCTCTAGCTGTCCTGGAACTCATTCTGTAGACCATACTGGCCTTGAACTTAGAGATCCACTTGCCTCTGCCTTCTGAGCACTGGGATTAAAGGCACGTGCCACCTCTGCCTGGCTTAATGTCCAACACCTTTACCTACCAAGAAAGTGGAACTATTATTAGATTTCATCTTACTCTAGTCAGAATAACTAATATCAAAACAAACAAAAACGGCAGTTGGGCAGTGGTGGTGCACACCTTTAATCCCAGCACTTAGGAGGCAGAGTTAGGCAGATCTCTGTGAGTTTAAGGCCAGCCTGATCTACAAGAGCTAGTTCCAAGACAGACTTCAAAGCTACAAAGAAACCTGTATCAAAAAACCAAAAGAAAAAAGAAAAAGAAAAAGCAAAAGCAGCAAGTGGCAATAAACACTGGGCTGGGTGTGGGAAATGAGGCTGTTCCTTGCTACTGGTAGAAGCAGACTGGTGCACACCTATGCTGCTTGGTGTTCACAACTCAACAAAACCAGAATTATCTGGGGTGGGGGCTTCATCCATGAAAATGTCTCTATCAGAATGACTTGTAGGTAAGTCTGAGGGTAATCCTTAATTGTTGTTTGACGTGGGAGGGCCCCAGGGCAAGTGATCCTGGGGAGGCAGAGGCAGGCGGGTTTCTGAGTTCAAGGGCAGCCTGGGCCACAGATTGAGTTCCAGAGCAGCCAGGGCTACAGAGAGAAATGTTGTCTCAAAAAACAAACAAACAAAGAATGGTATGTGAATATAAACCTAAGAGTCAGTCAGTAAGCAGCATCATTCCATGGTTCCTGCGTTTGCCCTGAATGTAATGGTCTGTTCTGTCCCTTTAAGAAAGAAGCTATGCACACTCCCTCCCTGCTTCTGCTTCCACCAAGTCAAGCTGATCTTCTGCTTCCAGTCTGAGTCCTTCCCTTTTCCAGTCTCTCTCTCAGAAAGGTAGCTGCTGCTGTGGCTCCTCTCCTCCCCCACTCTGTTTCTCCCTCTCTCTCTGCTCGTCTCCCCTTTCCTCTCCATAACCCACTAAATAAATACCCAACCTCACTCTGCATGGCGTGCCTATCCGTCTGTCTCTCACCTGCTGTGTGGCTCCCTGCCTGGGACCAGCTACCTTCAGAGACCTGTGACACGTGGTCTCATGGTGTGCCCATCTGTCTATCTCTCCTTGTGGGACTGGCTGCCCCATTGAAGTCTCTCACCCACCGCATGGCTTCCTGCCTGAGACCAGGCTGCCTTTGTGGCCTACTGTGGTCTCGGCTCAAGGACCTGCAGCATGGCCTGTAGCACACTGCCACCACTTGGACCTGCAGCATTTTGCCACTGTGTCCCTCGGGAAACTGCAGCATTTTATTTAAACCATTACACATTACACTGGCTTCCCTCAATGTTGGACTGAGACACGGAAGTGTAAGCCAAATAAACCTTTTCCTTTCATAAGCTGCTTTTGGTCACAGTTCATCAGAAACAGAAAGCAAAATAATATAGCCACTGTGGTAATCAGTGTGGAGGTTCTTCAAAAAGCCAGAAAATAGGTCTATCCTAAGATCTAGAATACTATATCCTACTACAGAGGTTCTGTATTCATAATAGCCAGGAAATTAAAACAGCCTGGATGTTATTCAGCTGTTAAAAAAAAAGGAAATTATGAAACTTGTGATAAATGTATGGAGTTGGAAATAATCATTTTGTAGTCACCCAAATGAGGAAGACAAATGTGTCATGTTCTCCTAACGTTCATGCTATCTATCCTTTGAATCTTAACACATATTAAATTGGAATACCCACACTAAATCAGGAAACTAGTAAGGGTCACCAGGGTAGGCTTTCAAGGAAGAAGAAATGGAACACAGGCTGTAGTATAAAGGGTGATGGGGAATAATGGAAGAAGAAGGATTAAATAGAGTAGAAAGTAGTGGAAAGAGTATGAGGAGGGATAACCACACTAAAGAGCTTTGAAAAAATCATACGAAAGCTGGGCAGTGGTGGCACATACTTTTGATCACAGCACTCGGAAGGCGGAGGCAGGCAGATCTCTGAGTTCGAGAACAGCCTGATCTACAAAGTCAGTTCCAGGCTAAACAGAGAAACTGTGTCTCAGGAAAAAAAAAAAGAAAGAAAAAAAAAAGAGAAAGGAAGGAAGGAAGGAAGGAAGGAAGGAAGGAAGTCATATGGAAACATTAATATAGAAGCTTCCTAAAATACACATGAATGTGTTCACACACTAAAAGAATTTAAATAAAGTTATGGTAATGGTCTGCTCTGTCACTTTATGAGACAAGCCATGCCCACTCCCTCCCCCAACCACTAAGGCTGAGCCCTTCCTTCCTCCCCTCTCTGAGAGGCAGCTTCTGTCTCTCCCTTCTCCCCACTTCTCCACTTCCCCCTTCTGTTCTTCTCTCTCTCTGCTCTTCCCCCTTCTCCCCTTCCCTTCCATAACCCACTAAATAAATATGGAACTTCACTCTGCATGACATGCCTATCCATGTCTCTGTCTCTCACCCTCCGCGTGGCTCCCTGCCCAGGACCAGCCTCCTTTGGAGACCTGCAGTGTGGTCTCGTGGCAGGCCCATCTGTCTGTCTCTCCTTGTGGGACTGGCTGCCCCATCAAGGTCTCTCACCCACCACATGGCTCCCTGCCTGGGACTTGTGGCCCGCTACAGTCACTAGGGGAACTGTGCCATTCCTGCCTGGGACCCAGCTGCCTTCAAGGCCTGCCGTGGTCTCGGGACCCCATGCCTGCTTCCACTTGGGGACCTACGGTGTGGTCTCGGGACCTGCTGCCCGCTGCAGCCGCTTTGGGGATCCGCAGCATTTTAAACTATTACATTGGTGCCATCAGACTCAGTAGGCCCTCCTGCCCCTCTCCCAGGGTTGGGATCCGAAACCGGGTATTTTTTTCACAACAACCACATGTTCCATCTGCCTGAGTGCTGACCTCTAAACCATTACAGTTACTCTATAATAGGAGAACAATGCCTCTCCCAGACACCAAAAACTATGAAATAAAAAGCTCAGAGCCAGTTGGGTGGTGGTGCTGCATGCCTTCAATCCGAGCACTTGGGAGGCAGAGATAGGTGGATCTCTGTGAGTCTGAGGCCAGCCTGATCTACGGAGCGAGTTTCAGGACAGGTTCCAAAGCTACAGAAAAATCTGTTTTCGGAAAAAAAAAAAGTTCAGGGCTAGGAATGGGCTCCCTCCTTTGGAGTTGTTGATCTTTAGGGTTCCACAGACCTCCCTCAAAATTACAGGCTACTGCCATTTTTCTGGGTTATCCTCCAGAACTTGATGTTAAGACCCTACTGCTGAAGACACATACATGAGTCATAGAACGTGGAAAAATCCAGCTGGCACCTACCTAAAAGCGTCATCCCTACTGGCTAGCTTTTCTAGTCATCAGCCCTTGGAGATACAACAAATAATGTGGCAAGATATGGCCACTGGTGCAATAGTGGCACAAATATTAGGGGAATAACCAACTACTCTCTTACTGAACTTACGGCTCACATTCCACAAGACAGAACCCATGCCTCACAGTCATCAGGGCCAAGAACCTATGGCTGGAAAGGCCACAGGTCTAGGGGAGAACTTACTACTATCATTCTGTAAATGGACATTAATAAACAGTATTTAAAATAACCCTTAATGACTTATCACTGAACACATAGCTAAGTACATTTTTCAACTAAAATCAGACAAGCTTCTTTTTGCAGTAGTGATAAACAGAGAGACCTACAACTGGTCACAGAACAGAGAATAAGAGACAGCAGAGTGCTCAGCCCTAAATGAGGCATTTATATCATATACCCTCCTCATAAGGTTCAGAGATCACTGCAGGAGAAGGCAGAAAGTTGGTAAGAGCCAGAGGCAGTGGATGACTATAATGGAACTATGAATTCACAGCAGTTATTGTGAGATGCATGAGGCCTGTGAAGATTAAGCCAGACAAAACTCTCAACATGGGTGGGGAGGTAGTCACAAACTCCTAGTCTATAAGAGGAGTTACTGGCAACTGTAGCTGCTGGGGAGGGGGTGGTTTTCTTTGGTTATTTGGTGGGTCATGGATGTTTGTTATAATTTAGGGGAATATAAAAGTCAGCTCCCAAATAATGACACAAAAACTTCTTAATTATGAAAGCTTGGCCTATATTTTAGGTTTGTCCCTAAATAGCTCTTATAATGTAAATTAACTCATATTTTTTATTAATGTATGTTCTACCATGTGACTTTTACCTCTTTCTCATTCTGTGTGTTTGACTTGTTCTATGTCTCCAATATCTTTTGTGTGCCAAGATTTATCTCCTACTTCCTCTCTCTCTTCCAGGAAGAGAGAGAAGAAGTCCCACCTACACCTTCTGCCTAGCTATTGGCAACTCAGCTCTTTACTTAAAACATCACAGCAATATATCTTCACACAGTGTACAAATGTCCCACAACAATAATTTGTGACCATTAAGAAATGACACTGAGGGCTGGAGAGATGGCTCAGAGGTTAAGAGCACTAGCTGCTCTTCCAGAGGTCCTGAGTTCAATTCCCAGCAACCACATGGTGGCTCACAACCATTTGTAATGAGATCTGGCACTGTATCCTGGAAAGCGTATAATAAATAAATAAATAAATTTTTTTTTAAAAAAAGAAATGACATTGAAAGCTGGACCTACAATTTTAAAATGTAAAAGGAAGACATCAAAAAGAATAAGTAACTCAGAGACCTGTAAAAATGACTCAGTCATTTTGGTAAGGAAGGAGTAGTAACAACCTTCCGAAAAATGTCTGCGTCCCTGGTAAGCCTGGGAGCACTCACCTTGCCTGGCACAAGAGAAGCTGTAGACTCCATCTGGATTACTGTAATCCAATGGTGATCACAAAGGGCCTGAGAAGCAGGATGCAGAGTGACAATCTATGTGAAAACTTGCTCACCACTGTTGCAGATGAAGGGACCAAGGAATGATGGCCACTGCCAGAAGCTATCAAGGCCTGGGAATGGTTTCTTCCTGACAGTTAGAAAAGTATGCAACTTTGTTGTCTCCAGTGAGACTTGTGTTGGGTTTCTTTTTTTTTTTTAAAATAAATATTTATTTATTTATTTATTTATTTATTTATTATGTATACAATA
>NW_004949166.1:1420222-1427016 GCF_000317375.1 Microtus ochrogaster | reverse complement strand
AACTCACAGAGATCCGCCTGCCTCTGCCTCCCGAGTGCTGGGATTAAAGGCGTGCGCCACCACCACCCGGCTTGTGTTGGGTTTCTAATCTACAAAACTGTAAGACAATCTATGTATTGTTCCAAATCATTAGGATTATGGTAAATTGTTAGAGCAATAGAACAAATGAAATTGGTTGTAAAGTATGGAACAAAAACTCAGTCTACACTGCTTGTTCCTTTGTTTCCTGGGTGTTACCCTTCCTCTGGAAACCGATACTCAGAATGGGACCTGATCTTTAGAAAAAATAGAGAAAGCTAAGAAAACAAAGAACACTATAAAATTTCAATAAATGGAATCTAGATAATACGACAAGGAAGTGACATGAAACATGACATGTGGCTCATGCCTGCCATCCCCACTCAAGAGGCCAAGAAGGACTGCTAAAAGTTCAAGGTAAACTTGGGCTCTGAGACCTTAAGGATTCAAAACTGGGCTCCTCATACTAATAACAACAAATGCTTCTCCCACTGAATAGACTCCCCAGCTTTTTTTTTTTTTTTTTTTAGTTTGGTTTGGTTTGGTTTTTCCTGACAGGGATTCTCTGTGTAGCTATCCTAGAACTTGCTCTGTAGACCACACTGGCCTGGAACTCAAAAAGATCCTCTTGTCTCTATATCCCAAGTGCTGGGATTAAAGGCATGCATCACCAATGGCCAGCTCTTTTTTTTTTCTCTTTAAAAACATAAAACACTAGGGCTGTTGAGATGGCTCAGTAGTTAAGAGCACCAACTGTTCTTCCAGAGGACCTGGGTTCAATTCCCAGTATCCACATGGCAACTGTCTGTAACTCCAGTGTCAGGGGACCTGAGACCCTTACATAGGCAAACATACAGGCAAAACACTCATAAAATTAAAAAAAAGTACAAACAAAACAAAAACATATGTTCCCTCCATCCTACCTTCCCCAGTCTCTTCCCTTTATTTACTAGTCTTTGGTTTTACTAGTGTCACAAGGTTTAATTATGGCTGCCTGTATGATCCTGACTTTGAAACTAACCATCAGAGCCTTGTGGGCTCACCGGTGAGTATACAACTACATACTATGCTTCACCTTTCCCCAGAATCTGCTGGTTGCCATTACACCCGCAGTATCTACTACAGAGTCTCCTCCCACTCCTTAACTGACTTCTGTGGACCCAGGGCCAGTATACAGAGCTGCTGTGAGTTTGTGGTTACCATAACTCTGTGCACCCTGGGAGCAAGGGGGGTCTAACAGGATGGCTGCTCAGCTGAACTGACAGAGAATCAAACTACCTCCTAAATATTTGTTTATACCCACAGACAATGATACACTCAGCCATAAACAAAGAAACCTTCTTTTCCTTCAGTAAATGCAAAGACCCATGGCTGCACAAGATGCTGAGAAAAAAGGGCGCTGAGCGCTAGCCAATAAGACATTTACACTATCCACTTAAGTTTCAGGGAACACTGCAGAAGAAGGGATGGAAAAAAACGTAAGATCAGAGGATGGGGAGAAGGCTAAATTTTTGTTTTTTAATGTGGTAGGAGATCCCATTATCTCAGCTCCAATAACAAGCACAGTACAGTCATAATACCACAGTACCACATGAGACAAGAGACATGGGCATGTAAAGCCTGCTTTCACAGTTAACACAATGGGGGAGGGGAGGTGCTCGAGTGAGCACACACTATTTTTCTATAATGCTTGTGCATGTGCCGATTTTGTATGTGTAGGTATGGCGGTCAGAGGATGACCTCAGATGTCAGTTCTTGCCCTGCACCTATTTATTTATTTGTTGTTTATTTTTGAGGTGGGATCTCTTATTGTTTGCTGCTGCATATGCTGCCTTGGCTGATGCTGCCCTGGCTGCCCATTAGCTTCTGGAGATTCTCTTGTTTCTGCCTCCCATCTCACTGCAGGAGTGCCAGGATTACAGATGCATGCTACCAGACCCTGTTTACAAGGGGACTGAGATTTGAACTCAGGTGTTGGCGCTCTCTCTCTCTCTCTCTCTCTCTCTCTCTCTCTCTCTCTCTCTCTCTCTCTCACACACACACACACACACACACACACACACACACACATTAAGCATGCATTTTACCCACTAATCCATCTCCTGAGTCCACTACTTCCTTTATGTGGTTCCAGGAATAAAACTCAGGTCATCAGGCAACAAGGGACTTTACTTACTGAGATTATTTCTTGACCTCTATTTAAATGTTTGAAATAAAAATGATGGCATTATTATTAAAATTAATTATTAAAAGCAAAAGCAAGCACACTATAGGTTATATACATGTATGAAAATGTCAAAGAACAATTTTAATTAATTTTTTAAAAAGTAGTGGCACACACCCATAATTTCAACTCTTAGGATTCTGAGTTCAAGGTCAGCCTGGGCTATCTAATGAGAACCTGTTGGGGGAAAAAAAAACAACAAAGAAGGGAGAAAGTCTCAATGCAATCCAGGCACACATCTATAATCCCAGCACTAGGGAGGCTGAGGCAAGAGGACAGAAACTTAGCTAGCCTCTGCTACATACCAAGAACATGTCTCAAAAATAAACAGGTTGGAGAGATGGTTCAATGTTTAATAGTATTTGTTGCTCTTGTAGAGGACCCAGGTTCAGTACCCAGCACCTACAACTATCTATAACTCCACACATAGTACACATATATATACACACAGGCAAAACACGCTCACACATAAATAATAAATAAATCTTTAAGTAAAAGAAAAAGAATTGGCCAACTATGGTGGCAAATCCCAGAACTTTAGGATGCAGAGAGCGGTGGCTGAGAGTTTGAGGTCAGCTTGGTCTATATAAGTAAGACCCTTAAAAAAAGACGGTGGGCTAGAGAGTTGGTTTAACAGTTAAGAACACATACTGCTCTTCCAGAAGACCTACTTTTGATCCCCAGCACACATATTGGGTGGCTCGCAACAGCTTGTAACTCCAGTTCCAGGGGAGCCAATACCCCTGAAGGCATCTTTAGACTGCACTCACAAGCACATCCAGATGCCCGCTCCATGCACAAAACCAGAAGTAAATATGCACTGTAGCAATGTGTTGACCTGCTCATCTCCGGAAACACCAAAGCGAGGAGAAAGCAAGCATCCCTCAGTCGTGAGCCAGGCATGGAGGGAAAACAGCAGATGAGAATCAACCCTACACGTTGTGGCAGGCTATGGAGGTCAGAAAGCTACTAGAGTAGCACTGCCAACGCTGGCAAACTTAAACGTACAGCTTTTGTTACTTGAAACCTCTGAGAGAGTCCTTCCAGAAATACAAATTCTCTGGGAACTAAAAGCTAAGCTTAAAGAATCAATGGTATGAATTTCATTGTTAAACTTTTCTTTTTCTTTTTTTAAAAATAGGGTCTCTCTATGTCAGTGGTTCTCAATCTGTAGATCATGACCCCTTTGGGGAAGGGTCTGAAAGACCCATTCACAGGGGTCACTTATGGCCATCAAAAAACACAGATATTTACATTACAATTCATAACAGTAGCAAAATTACAGCTATGAAGTAGTAACAAAAATAATTTTATGGTTGGGGTCAACACAACATGAGGAACAGTATTAAAGGGTTGCAGCATTAGGAAGATTGAAAATCATAGCTCTGTGTAGTCCTAGCTATCCTAGAACTCACTGTGTAGACTAGGCTGGCCTTGAACCCAGAGATCTGCCTACTGGGATTAAAGGCATGCACCACCACACTTGGCTAACTTTTTTGTTGTTGTCGTTCTTGTTATTTTCAATTGTCTTTCTCAGGTGTACTTAGAATGCTAGCTAACATTTTCTAAGTGACTCAAATCATCATGACAGACAAATGTAACTGTGACATGATACACATATGGAAGTAAATTTCATTAAAAATGTTCTTCTTGTGGCTGGTGAGATGGCTCAATGGGTTAACAGCATGTGCTGCCATGCGTGGCCGTCTGCAGTCCTCAGGACACACATGGCAGAAGGAAAGAACTGCCTCTAGAAGGTTGTCCTTTGGCTTCTACATATATGTGATGAAAACACACACATCCATGTGCAAATATACACATGACATATAAATAAATATAGTAAAAGTTTTAATATTCTGTTTTTATAATAATATTTTTATTGATATTTATTAAGCTCTACATTTTTCTCTGCTCCCCTCCCTGTCTCTTCCCTCCCCCAAGTTTTAATATTCTTATGGTCATCTATAGGTAGACGTATTTCTTAACAATTAACATGCTTTTTCTACATCTCACACAGGCAGCATTATATGTGCTCTAACATAGTTAGTTAGTCAAAAGCTAGAGACCATAATTTAAGTGCCTCTCCCCCTGTGCTGGCTGGTCTTATGTTGACTTGACACAAGCTAGAGTCACCTGACAGAAGAGAGCCTCAATTAAAAAGATGACTTTGTAAGACCCAGCTGTAGGGTATTTTCTTAATTAGTTATGGAGGTATGAGGGTCCAGCCCATGGTAGGTGGTGGTGTCCCTGAGCTGGTGGTCATGGCTTCTATAAGAAAGCAGGCTGAGCAAGCCAGTAAGCAGCATCCTCCATGGCCTCCGCATCAGCTCCTGTCTCCAGGCTCCTGCTTGAATTCCTGTCCTGACTTCCTTCAATGATGACCAAGAATGTAGAAGTTTAAGACAAATAAAATAAACCCTTTCCTCCCCATACACGTCTCCATTTCTGCTGCCTAGGAAAGTACTACAAGAACCTCAGGATTGTTCCTTTCATCTTTACTTGTGACCTTGAGCTACCTTAAAAAAAATTTCAGTGGAGAATCACGGCTGGTAATGTACTGCGAGTTCTTGAAGCTACACAAGGTATAGTCTGATCAGCAGCCCTGTTCGAAGGTGGTTTGAAGACTTCATTGCTGTAGTTTGGATTAACTCCCCTCCCGCCTACCCCTATCCCAAACTGCATTTATAATTTTGTGACTGAGGATCATTTGTTTGTTAATGTACTGTGCCTTTAACTTTAGACAACTTTTTATTTTGATGTCCTGTTGGCTCAGTAATGCTCAAGATACCAATTGTTTTTGACAAAATAAATTTACTGAACTTGGGCAAAAAAAAAAGAACCTCAGGATTTATTTTACCCATAGAAGTGCTAAGGACATCTTTTGAACTGCTTTAAAGTGGGTAAATGAAGCCAGCAGGTGAGTATGCTTGAACTAAATATCATGGGGTCCCTATCCGAACACAATCTCAAGACCTTGGATGAGGGGCCAGGCATGGCAACAGATGACTGTAATTGCATCACTCGGGAAACAGAACAGGAGGACTGCTCTAACAAGGCCAGTCTAGTCTACATAGCAAGTTTCATGCCTGCCGGGATTGTATAGTGAGAAAAACAAACACACACACACACACACACACACACACACACACACACACACACACGAGCAAAGCGAAATGATCCAAGATGATTAGAGGAATTCACAATAAATGTGTGATTATCCAGCTACAGAAGCCTACTTCACAAAGTTGTCTCAGGGGACCTCAGAGTGCCCACACATATACTGTCGTACTCATGGCTAAGTTTTATTATACAGGAAAACTGGAAGCAAGGAGAAAAGACACGGGTCTTATGCATAGACTTCCTTATATTTCTCCATTCTGTGAGGTTAAACACATTTGTTCCTTGCTACTACAGAAAAAAACAAAACCCAGTACCTGATACACCCAAAAACTACTATAATTAGCTTAAGTTCAGTCGAAAAAAAAAAAAGAGCCAGGCTCATCTCATTAACCAATATATGCAGAGAGTGGCAAGTGTAGATGCTGTGCCCAGTACTGTAATTAATGTATGCCACCTAGTGCCTCCTTTAAGTTACTTCATGGCATCTATCCCAAGACTCAGAATTGTGTGGAATACTATTATTCTAGCTAAATAGCTTGATAAAGACCAAGTCTTCAATGTACAGCTCAGTACATTGCAAAATATGATTGATACTGTCTTCCCAGATGTTCCTAGACCACCACTGAGTGCTCCAAGGACAAGCTTCCTCGCGGGTTCCAGGGATCATACCAACAAAGTGTCTTACTAACACATCAACACAGACAATGGGTCTGCATCCTACAGCTGCTGCTGTGGACGCTACTTTGCTGTCCACACCATTCAGGAATCTGCAACCCTTAGCAACATCCCTCTTCCCCTCCCCTCTCTCACAGCTCTGAAAAGAAAGGTATCTCTGGTAGTCAGCAAGTCTAGAACACCCCAACACAGATGAGGCAGAAGAAAATGACCAAAAAAAAAAAACTTTAGGAATGCTTGAGGCCCTAAAGAGGAAATGAAAAATTCCCTCAAAGAAGTGGAGGAAAAGAAAAAAAAATGAGAAGAAATCAACAAATCCCTTAAAGAAAACCAAGAAAAAGCAATCAAACAGGAGAACGAAATGATTCAAGACTTGAAAACCGAAATAGAGACAATAAAGAAAACAGAAACTGAGGGAGTTCTGGAAATGAAAAATATGAGTAAATGATCAGGAACCACAAATGCAGGCATAAACATCAGAATACAAGAGCTGGAAGAATTTCAGACAACGAAGATACAATAAAGGAAACAGATTCATCGGTCAAAGAAAATGTTAAATCTAGCAAATGCTTAACACAAAATATCCAGGAAATATGGGACATAATGAAAAGACCAAACCTAAGAATAATAGAGAGAGAAGAAGAAATCCAACTCAAAGGCACAGAAAATATATTCAACAAAAATTACAGAAGAAAACTTCCAGCCGGGCGGTGGTGGCGCACGCCTTTAATCCCAGCACTCGGGAGGCAGAGGCAGG
>NW_004949166.1:1409975-1419726 GCF_000317375.1 Microtus ochrogaster | reverse complement strand
AAAAAAAAAAAAAAAAAAAGAGTTATGCAGTCACTAAGAGACCATGGATGCAAACCCAGACTACTATATACCCAGCAAAACTTTCAATTACCAGAGATGGAGAAAATAAGATATTCCATGACAGAACCAGATTTAAATAATACTTAGCCACAAATCCAGCCCTACAGAAAGTACTAGAAATAAACCTCCAACCCAAGGAAGTCAGCTACACCCACAAAAACACAGACAATAGGTGATCTCACAGCAGCAAACACCAAAGAAGGGAAAAATACACACAATAACATCACCAACAACAAAAACTAAAACGACAGGAACTAGCAATCACTGGTCACTAATATCTGTTAATATAATGGACTCAACTCACCCATAAAAACACACAGGCTGTTGGGTGGTGGTGGCACACACCTTTAATTCCAGCACTCAGGAGGCAGAAGCAGGCAGATCTTGTGAGTTTAAGGCCAGCCTGATCTACAAGAGCTAGTTCCAGGACAGGCTCCAAAGCTACAGAGAAACCCGGTCTCGAACCCCCTCCCCCAAGAAAAGACATAGGCTAACAGACTGGATATAAAAACAGAATCCATCCTTCTGCTGCATACAAGAAACACACCTCAACCTCAAAGACAAACATCACCTCAGAGTAAAGGGTTGGGAAAAAATTTTTCCAATCAAATGCACCTAAGGAACAAGCTGGGGTAGCTATCCTAATATTTAACAAAATAGACATCAAACTAAGATCAATAAAAAGAGACAAAGAAGGATATTCCATATCCATTACAGGAACAATCCATGAAGTGGAAATATCAATACTGAATGTCTATGACCCAATACAAGGGCACCCTCATATGTAAAAGGGGCACTACTAAAGCACACATTGAGCCCCACACACTAATAGTGGGAGACTTCAACACCCCACTCTCACCATTGGACAGGTCTGACAGATAGAACCTTAACAGAGAAATAAGAGAACTAACAGATGTTATGACTCAAATGAACTTAACAGACATCTATAGAACATTTCATCCAAACATAAAGAGCATACCTTCTTTTCAGCACCCTATGGAACCTTCTTAAAAACTGACCACATACTCGGTAACAAAAATCTTATAATGTTTCCATGTTGGTATCTGGCCTCACCAAAAAAGGAGAAGCAAGTGTTGAATGAACTATTATTTCCTCTTATTTAAGTCATCCACCCTACTCTTGCTGCTAAAAGCTAATGAGAAGATCAGTAAATCTGAACTCTTTCAGTCTTGAGTCTCTACAGTCTGTCTGCTCTCAGGCTGATGAAGCAGTGGTTGTACTGCAAGCCTACAGAGCTACAGAGGCTGCCCAGGAGACATCAACAGCACCACTGTTTATGGTAACAGGTATTCCAGCTGTTTAAAATTGATAAGAAATCAGTAAAAGACACTTGGGCTTCACTGAAGCTGGAGAGATTACTCAGGGGTTAGAGCACTGGCTGCGCTTCCAGAGGACCCAGGTTCAAATTCCAGCACCCACGTGGCAGCTCAGAACCATCTGTAACTGCATTTCCAGGGAAACTGAAGGCCTTTTCTGGGCCCCACAGGCACCAGGCATGAGTGTGGTACACAGACATACATGCAGGGAAAATAGCCACACTTACATCTACTTTTTTAAAATTAAAAAATATATACCCAGACACAGAAAAATTTAAATGCTATGAAAAAAACACTCAAAAATATAAAATAGGAGGAAACGTTGAGCCTTTTATGCCCAGGAAACACCAGTTTTACAAAACAATCTGAGTACTAGCTTATTTGATTTAAAACAAACCAACCCAAAACCAGACCAAAACAACAATAAAACCAGGAAAATTTAAAAGCAAATTAATGTTTATTAACTTTGAGTAAAATAATTTGCATGAAGCACAAAAAATTAAAACATTGTTTTTAATTTTGTAATTCTTTACTGTGGAATAACAGGTGTGTTTGAAGTAAACTGATAACTTATCAAGAAATTATAATTTGGGTTATAAAACTCTTGCTTTAAAAAAATTGGGAGGTTTTTTTGGTTGGTTTTTTTGAGACAGGGTTTCTTGTGTAGCCCTAGTTGTCCTGGAACTCAATATGTAGAGCAGGCTGGCCTCCAACTCAGAGATCTGCCTGCCTCTGCCTCGTGAGTGCTAAGATTTTTTTAAAATATTTATTTATTTATTATGCATACAATATTCTGTCTGTGTATATGTCTACAGGCCAGAAGAGGGCACCAGACCTCATTACAGATGGTTGTGAGCCACCATGTGGTTGCCGGGAAATGAACTCAGGACCTCTAGAAGAGCAGGCAATGCTCTCAACCACTGAGCCATCTCTCCAGCCCGTGAGTGCTAAGATTAAAGGTGTGCGCCACCATTAATTTTACAATAAGTGTGTGTGTGTGTGTGTGTGTATAACTACAACTCGTGGGAGTTGGTTCTCTCTTTCCACTATGTGGGTCCCAAGAATCAGACTCAGGTTGTAGGGCTTGGTAGCTGTATTAATAGGATTCTGTAGGACAGAATTAATAGGATGAACCTAAATAAAATGAATCTATGTTAAAGGGCATTTATTTGAGTGGCTTTTGTGCCGTGGTCCTACTAATCCCACAATGGTTGTCTCCTGACAGAAAGCCAAGTTTCTGGTGGTTGTTTAGTCTGTGAGGCTGGAAGTCTCTGGAGGGCTTCAGTCTAAATAGGTTTTATACCACTGAATTAACTTCTTGACTGCAGGGTAGATCTTACCAGCAAAAGAAAGGGCAAACAAGCTAAAAGCAAAGTGTTCTTTTACGTGGGCTGTCACCGGGTTTGGCTTAGATTTAAGTGTGTCATCCCACTTCAAATAATCCAGTCTCTAGATTTCTGATCCCCTGAAGCCGGAGTTAGAAGCAGTTGTAAGCTGGCAGACTTGGGTAATGAGAACCTAACTCTTGTCCTCCGAAACAGCAGCAGCCACTTGGCCATCTCTCAGGACACTGGGCTGTTCTGAGCAGCATGGACCGCAGGTGCATGCTAGTGTCCAGTTTATACTCTCTCTTTAGCCAGAAGCCTGGCTGGCCTTAGATCCTCCAGAGCCTGTTCACCTTGCTGGTGATAGAATCAAGCTTGAGAACATACAAGGTCAAAGACCAGCTCACCCTGCCATTCAGCTTCTCCCATCAGCAGGCGGCTGTGGAAGTCACCCTGCTCTTATCCAGAACAGGAAATGTTCTCTTTCCATCACTTCAGAAAGTTCAGTGCTAACCTACTGTGCTGAGTCTCTTCACACGTTCCTGGGAGAAAAGAAGCTGGGGTTTTTTTTATTATTATTATTATCGTGAATCCATTTAGTGCCTAGCCCTGAACAAAACACTTCATATGTGAACTTATTAAATCTTCGTTCGTTTTGGATAAGCAAATAGGCTGTGAGCACAGAAGGTTTTTTTTTTTTTCTCCAGCTTACACACAGTAACTGTAAATGAGGAAACTCAGGTCTAAAATCTGTCTTCTTCCGAAGACAGCATCCTTTGATGTTTGTTCTAACAGAAGCTGGTTGGCATCCTTAATCCTGGGGTTATATCCTTCACCTCCCATCCCAGCTCCAAACACATCTTTTATCTTCCAAGATAAGGGTTGGTTTGTCTTCAGACACGTCTTTCTCTTCTGAAGCAATCCTGAACTTAGTTCTCTGCCCACTAACAATAGTTCACTGCCCATTCATGCCACCGCACCTTCTCGAAACACGCCGCCTTTGATGCGGTCTGACGCTACCATCTCTTAAGTACGCAGTCGATTTGCAGATCAGAAAGCACTTTCAGACATGCTACTCTATCTGTCCTCCTCCACAAGCCAATGAGGAGGGCATTTTGCAAGGGGGAGGGGAGGATCATCCCATTTCACGAGAAAGACACCTCTCCAAGGTCACGGAATGAAAAATGGGAAATTCAGGACCAAAGGCCCAGATTGGACCCTTGGTCCTTGGCTCATCCCGCCACGCCTCACAGGTACTCACGGTCCAGTCACCGCCTCCGCGGCAGCGATGTCAGCGCTGCAGTCCGCCCGCCCACAGCTCACCACCCTCCCACCGGTACCAGAGCTCACTCCGTCCTGTCGACCCCTCTCCCCGCGACCTCCCCGCCTCGCTGCCACCTCTACTAAGGAGCCCCCTCTGGTCACAAGTGGCCTTCTCAGATCACCACCTTCTCCTGTCAGTCCGCTGGGTTACCTTCTCCAAGGATGCAGGTCTCTGCACAGCCAGGGAACGGGCCAGCGAAAGCACTGTGTTGAAATAAAAGCCTCGGGAGGTGCTGGAGCCAGAGCTGGACCCCGAGCCGCCTCCGCCGCCTCCCTGGGCCCCAGCAGCCGCCATCACAGCGCGCGCCCCGGCGCGGGCGGTTAGGTTCGCAACTCTGGGCCTGCGGCCACCGGGCCTCACAGCGCAGGCGCAGAGGCACGCCGGCTTCCCGGCCACGTGACCGCCGTGTCGCCCGCACTGGGTGGCGCCAGGCGTGAGGCGGCCCCGGCGCACAAGATCTGATCCCTTCGGCCGCTCGGTGCGGTGGTTGGCTCCTGAGGCGGGGCTGCCGGCCAGTCCTGGCGGAAGTGGCGCGCGCGGCTGCCACAGAGAGTCCGCCCGCCGGCGCTGGGCTGTCGACCTCACGCCCGGTCGTCTCTCCTGTTTCCTAGGTCCAGGCCGTCGCGGACACCATGTCCGACTACCCCAAAAGCTATAATCCTTTCGACGACGACGTGGAAGATGAGGACACCCGGCCGTCGCCGTGGAAGGACGCCCGCGACCCGCCCGACGGGCCCGAAGCGCCCATGGACCGTCAGCAGTACCTGCGACAGGAGGTGCTGCGCAGGGCAGAGGCTACGGCCGCCAGCACCAGCAGGTCCTTGTCCCTCATGTATGAATCGGAGAAGGTCGGAGTCGCCTCTTCCGAGGTGAGCCTGGGACAGAACTGAGCTGAACTGGCCAGTCCCTTGCATTATAAAACGCGATAAAGGAATGTTTTGTTGACGATCTTTTGGGATTTTTCTAAGAGGGTGTTTACCTCGGGCAGCTCCCTTACCTATTATTCTGCATGGTTGATTCCACCTCCCTCCCCCTCTCCTGTCCACCTGTCTAGTTAAAAGGTAAACTCCAAATTATGTTCTGCCTGAGGGTCAGAACTGAGAGTAAAAATGCCAACGTGCAGACCTGTATTAGGGAAATAGTGTCTGTTTTGTTTGTGTACAACTTCTTGGCAGAAGCCTTAGACTGTAGCTCTCTAGTGACCCAGTTAAGATGTGGACTGTGTGTGCCCCAGGTGCTAGGTGATGCCTGAAGCGCTAGAGCAAAGGAAGCCTTGCGTTCTTCTCACATCCTTGACCACTTTTCACCTCACTCATGGGAATATTTAAGTCCCTTTTGCCCAGACTCCTGCTCAGGAAAGCAGATCTTGAATTGTGTCTAGACCCTTACCTTTATAGATAATGTGTTGATGTGACAGTCTGTTGTTCCAGTCAGCTCTTCCCATCCGTTTAGAAAATTTCAGAAATTAGGAATTTTGCCTTGTCTTTCCTTATGCGTCTGTGTGTATGAACATGTCTGTGGGTGTCTCCTGAAGCCAGAAGAGGGCACCTGGAGATCCCTTGGAGTTTGGAGTTACAGTTGTGAGCTGCCAAATATGGGTGCTGGGAACTGAGCTGGTCCTCCAAAATCTAGTACTTTTTTGGAAGGAAGGGGAGTTTTGCTTTGGTGAACAGTCTGTCTATGAAGCCCCAGGCTAGTCTGGAACACAGAATCCTCTGGGGTTACAGGCATGCACTGTTGTGGAATAAGGATTATTTTAAGATACCAGGTTGTCTCCTAAGTCTGCTAATAGAACAGTTGTTTGGGCAGAAAAGAATAAGAAATTACTGATATATCAGCTAAGAATAAACTTAAGTATTTTGCAGTTTTGAAAGGTAATAGTTGAAACCAAGTATTGCCTTCCTTCTCCCTGGCCACAGGGACTTGAGCAGATCTGAGGTGTCTTGATTACTTTCACTTACAGTCATCTCTGTCATTGCATTGCTGCTGTTTTACCTTCTCCTACCTGTCCCTGTTAGGGTATCCCTGGTTGCCAATGTATCATCTGCCTCTAGGAAGTTGTGCGTATGGTTCTTACATCTGTGTACCGAATGCTTAATGTTCCAGTCCAGATAGCCGGGTGCCTCGGTGAACAAATCACTTTGTTTTGAGGTTAGGTCTCGTAGTGTAGCCCAGGCTGACCTTGAACTCAAGGACCTCCTGTCTCAGCCTCCAGAGTGCTGAGATCATAGACTTGCACCAGATGCCAGATGCCCACAGTGAACACATAGATTCTCTGGAAGAGCAGGACACACCGTGACCTGCTGAGCCATCTCCAGCACCAAAAGAGAACCTTTCTCAATAGTATGCATCATTCTGTCGTCCTGGCTATACTAGGACCTGTGTAGACTGACTCAGTCAGAGATGTATCTGACTGTTCCTGGGGGCGCTGAGGTTCAAGGTGTGCCAGCACACCTAGCATTTTTATTCTTTTTAACTTAAAAGTGAGATATTCTTTACATATTGCCCTGTATATTATTTAGTAGTACTGAAGGCTATTTCATAGTTAAATACAATGAGGATTTGGAGGGGGGGAGGCAGGCTAATGACCATATTGTATTCCACTAAATAGATGCCTTTTGTATACAACCATTCTCCTAATAGAGAACAGTATAGTACCTGCTTCCTACATGGACATCGTGTTTGTATACCTTTCACTACCTTGGCCAAAGTCATTCACCCTCCCAGGACACTCTGCCTCTCCTGTCGCAGTATGGCATACTACAATGATCTTTTTTTCTGAGCCTGGTGTCTCAGTTCAGCAGAGCTCCGCAACAAACCTACTGTTGAAATGGGGGCTGTGTCGACCCCGGTGGGCGAGGGCAATTGACACATGATGTGCTCAGCCACCTTGGTTAGCACATGTTCCTCAGGAGCCCAATCATTGAATCTTTCCAGTCCTTGTCACTGAAGCCACACTGGGCATTCGACTCAGAGAGGTGGGAGAGACAGACAGACAGCATCCCTCTTTTTTTTTTTTTTGGTTTTTCGAGACAGGGTTTCTCTGTAGTTTTTGGTTCCTGTCCTGGAACTAGCTCTTGTAGACCAAGCTGGCCTCGAACTCACAGAGATCTGCCTGCCTCTGCCTCCCGAGTGCTGGGATTAAAGGCGTGCGCCACCACCGCCCGGCGACAGCATCCCTCTTAAGCCGGAGCAGTAGCAAGAAAAAAACCATGAGATTTTCCCCAGTTAGAGTCAATCCATTACCAAAGGTGTACTCTTGTTTTCTAGAAAACTAGTGGGGAGCTGTCATTCCCAGTGAGGGCGTCCCGGCTCCTCCAGAGTCTTTCATGGGCACGCTGATGAAGCCTGTTTCTCAGCAAAGACTGATAAGGACAGAAAGACAGCTGCTAGATCAATTCCTCTCCAGTCCTCAGGGATTTTTTTTTTTAAATGTACCCTAATAACCAATATGTGTTTCTGAATCTACTCCATGTCGAGGAAATCTCCAGCACATACAGAACCCAGCAAGTCCCATGTTTGCTCAGCCGTACCCACTAGAACCTGTTAGTGTGGGTGTTTATTACCTTAGGAGATGAGAGAAATAATAAAGAAAAGTTTCTTTCTTATTTTCCTTTCTGAAATAGAGTTTTATATTGCCCAGGCTAGCCTCAAACTTGCCGATCCTCTTGAGTTCACTTCCAGAGTGCTGGGAGTGCATGCCTGTGCCATCGCACCCAGTTTTTCCCCAGTCTCGGGGGATAAATTCCAGGTTTCTGGATTCACTGCCTTGACCCCAGATTGACATTCGTATACTTATCAGTTAATAGCTAAATTTAATTTCAAACTCATTATCAGGCCCACCTGATAATGCTTTAAATGTAGATTGTGGCGTGAACAAGTTGTTACTGCTGCCCTTGGGAGGCCTCAACATCATTTGCTGTGTGTTTCCTACTGGGTTTTGATGGGTCCCACCCACACCCTTCTGTGCTCACCACACAGTTCCACTTCCCCTCAGTTACTCCAGCTGCCTAGACTAGCGGCCCTCTTCAACTCAGCATTTACCCCACCCAACCCTTGAGACTCTCTGATACACTCCTTAAACCAGGCCAGGAATCTTTACTGGGGTTTGGTTCACTGTGATAAAGAAACAACCGTGTGTAATGACCTTTGTATTGTTTTTCCCATGAAACAGCTCAGTGAAGCAAGGATGTGCCTGCTCCTCAGTTCTCAGCACCACAGGGTGGCTAGAGAGTCGGGCTGAACTTGCCCTTACCCTGCGTGGGTTATGTGAGCCTTCAGGGTGGAGTTCCGATTGTTAAGTCCCCACCTGATCAGTAGCACTGGAAGCGCCCTTGGCAGACATGAGTTCTCTTGAGAAAGTCCCCCAGACTGTACCATGCTCAGCCAGCAAAAGCCTCTGATCCCCTGAGCCCTCACAGTACCCTGGAACACAGCCCGAGTGTGTCTCACATCAGGCGGTCTATGCTCTAGCACGGGCTTTCTCTCCCTGACCTCTGCTTCCTCTTGCTCTCAGGAGTCACTCACAGAAAAGAGGAAAGGAAGAACCTTGTCTGTACTTTCTTGGCATTGCAAGAATATCCCCTCTTTTTTTTTTTTCCTGTTTGAGTTTAGAAAACTCTTGAGGCTTAAAGAAGTTGGGGGATCAACTGTAATCATCTCATAGTCACATGGAAGGCATTTCCTTGTCCTTTGTTTTTAGACAGGGTCTCATGGAGCTCGACTGGCCTCCTCCTCTATGGTCCTGAGGATGGCTCTGAACTCCTGATTCTCTGCTGTCTCTTCCCAAGAGCTAGGATTACAGGCATGTCCTACCAGCCCAGTTTACAGAGTGCTGGGGATTGAGATCCCAACATCCTGTGTGCTGGGCAAGCACCCTTACCTGCTGAGCCACATTCCTTGTCCAGGAGTTCCCCCCCCACCCTGGGCCAGTACTGGCCTTATTCTCACAGAGGCAGATGGAAAAGTCAGCACAGTTCACTTCTGAACTATGGGAGCACACCTCCAAATCCACACCATTTGAGGTCTGTCTTCAGCATGGCTGGAGTATAGTCTTAGCCAGCCCATCCTCACAGGAAATGCGGAGGAAGTACTACCAGGCCCCCCCCACCACCTCATGCCCTGCCACACCCCTTCCTCCCTAGTTGGTCCTAGGTCAGAGCACATTAGATCCAGTCATTTCTTATTCCTTTTAGGGAGGAGTCTGACCAAAGAAACTCTTTGCTTTGCTGGTTTCATGCTCTCCAGTAAACAACAGGTTCTGGTACATAGACACTTCCAGAAATAACCCTCCCTCCTCTGGCCTTCTGCCTCTCAGAGGAAAAGCCGTCTTTACTTAATTCTCTATGTTCTCATTGTAATGCCTATGTCAGGTGTCTGCTTTCCTCTGCAGCTGAGAAGCTGTGTCGCTTGTGAAATGAGATCTCCCTGCAGTCCTGGGAAAAGTTGTCAGGCTCTTTTGCTTCCCCCGCAGCTTTCTTAGTGGAAAAGAGAAGTAGCTTTGAGAAAATCCTGTCATGATAGGAAGAACTGACTGCTAGAATCACCAAAGGCCTCTGGCCGACCAGAGCTTCGCCCATTTCAGCCCTCAGTGTCAACTGTTGTCCTGTCCAGTCATCCAGAACTGTGGCTGTAGCTCAGGGTTGAGCACTGTATGTTACAGTCATCCAGAGCTGTGGCTGTAGCTCAGGGTTGAGCACTGTATG